>NC_090646.1:334921750-335221750 GCF_040937935.1 Hyperolius riggenbachi
GCTGCAGGGGACAAATGTCTCCTGTGTCAATCCGTACATGGCCGCCGAGAATAAACAATGTTTTTGTTCAAAAGAGCTGGCCATGCTTCCTTCCGCCGCTTTCCGCCTCCGATTGTTAGATTTATGAATGGGAACAAAAATCCCATTCATTAATCTCCCCAGGGGCCACCGTGATCGCTGCCTGCATCATTTCCCTATTTACAATGTAGCAACACATTGTTTCCTATGTAGCGTACATATTGTACACTAATAGGATTTGCTCAGCGGGGAGATCTTGTGACTAAATTACACCTACTGACTTTGTATATGTATGTCAAGAGGGCATATTATAATAAATGTATGGGCTAAAAATTAGCGATGGATGTAAAACTGAAAAAATGTACCTTTATTTACAAATAAAATATTGTCACTATACATTATACTAGGAATATAATTTTAACGTTGCAATAACCGGTACAAATGGGCAAATAAAATGTGGGGATTTTAATTACGGTAACGTGGTATTTTAAAACTATAATGGCCGAAAACTGAGAAATAATGATTTTTTAATTTTTTTTCTTAATTATTCCCATTAAAATGCATTTAGAATAAAATAATTCTTAACATAATGTACCACCCAAAGAAAGCCGAATTGGTGGCGGAAAAACGAGGTATAGATCATTTCCTTGTGATAAGTAGTGAGAAAGTTATCGGGGAATGAAAGGGTGGAGCGCTGAAATGGGAAAATTCCTCTCGTCCATAAGGTGAAAAATACCCGCAGGTGTGCCCCCTCAGGATAGGTAGCCAGGCGTGCCACTAGTATAATGTAGCACTTCCCCCCCCCCCCCCCCCCTGTACAAGCAGCAAATGTGATCCCAGTGTTAGTTTCCCCAACCCCGAGTATAGGTAGCAGCTATGCCCACCCCCCATGCAGAGTCACAAACAGTGATAGAGCATGAGTTACCTCTCAGCATCCATCAATGGTGCACTGCATCTGCTACGCATCCAGCATCCTTTACTTTCCACTACAGCAGCGTCACTCATCATGTAACATGCCGGTGGGTCACAGGAGGAGGCACACCTGTAGCCATGGAGACAAGCTAGACAAGTGGCTGATAGAGAGCATCCGTCGATGGATGTGGAGAGATAAACAACAACTTGCTTTGACAGGGGTGGGGGGTGCACTTGGGTGGGGGGATCCTGCCAGCGGCCACGACTATGTGGCACCCTAAGTGACTGCTCAGTTCCCTCAGGTCAAAGGCCGGTCCTGGGTGGCCATATATCCAGTGGCTCCTTTACTGATCCTCTCCAGTCCTGGGTAGTGTTGACATCTTTAAATGGTGAGCTACACTATTAAAAAAAATGAATTAATCTATAAGGCTTAATTATTTGAGGTTACAATAATTTTTTTTAATGTCTCTGTTACAGAACACATGATTATAAAGCAGCATCACCTGACATTTGTTAGTGATTACTGCTGCTGTCGCTGGAGGTATATCTGCACACGTGATGACTGATGAGCAGTTAAGAAATGCATGATGTGGCAATGCAGATCTTCACATGTAAACTGTGTAATTGGGATTATTACTGCTCACCCCAAAATAATTAAATCATGTCCTTTTGTGTGTAAATAACTAAAAGAATACTCACTGCTATATTCCATAGGATTGGCAAGGCTAAAGGAAACTTGTGCTTATATGTATAATGGACAGAGCTGAATGAGAATCTATTTTAGTGGACAAATAAAAACCTTTTTACATTCCTCCACAGAAATAATACCCAAAACAATAAGCAGAATAAACAGCTCGCTGCAGCATGCTGGCTTATCTCAGACTTTCCTCCTGTAATGTAATTGCTGATTTCTTCCTGATAAGGCCCCTCCTGGTTGCCCAGCGGTGACTCTGTGGCATTTCTCACCTGTGTAGCAGTCCCGCCTGTTCGTCTAGTGCATCATCACTGTGGAAGGAAGGGGGCGGGTTCTTCTGCTCTTACAGGTACAAGAATAGAAACCTAGTCATTTACCTGAGAGAGCCCTGGACAGATTCTGATCGCACTCTTCTTACAGTGTCTTCTTCCAACATTAAACCTACTATTTCTTTGAGAGGTAAGCCAACTTAACCAATACTGATACACTGCGATTTCTTCTTAGAAAGATTGCTCTCTTTTTTACAGCACAACTGGTACATGTCATGGAAATAAAATTCTGCCTGTTCATTACTTCTTAGTTAGGAAAAATCATTGCCTATTATAGACAGTACAAACCATTACACCATTCCAATGAAAGTCCTATACGGACATGAAAATATGAAAACAGTAACACCTTTTATTACTATTTCAATTGAAAGAAGTTATTTATTTTTGACCTATTCCTTTTTGATGATGAACAATTTTCCTAAAATGCTTACTTGTTTCTGGTGAGATAATGTTTCATAGTCAGAGCAGCTAATCTAGTGAAGGAGACTATGAAACATAGTGGGAGTTACTGAATTGTTAATTAATCAGAGATTTTATCACTGAAGTGTGATTTTTTTTAAGAAAACCTGTATTGAACAAGAAAGAAAGTAAGAGAAAGAACAAATAGATACCTCAGTAGAGGGAAGCCTTTGGATAGTCTACAACAGGGGTGTCTAACTCAATTATGGAAGGGGCCTAAATCGAAAACATAGTCGTAGGCCAGATTGTTTATTAAGATTTACTATTTATTGCCTCAAACTAAGTGACGTAAGTATAGTGACAATGAAGCCCTCTTTTTTTGCATAGTAGCGCAGTGGAGCAGTTTAATATTTACCTGCTCAAGTGCTGCTTCAGGACTCCTCTGATCTTCCTAATAGCCACAGGCTCTATGCTGCATACCTCTGGCTCCAGCGGCATGTCACATGATAAGGAGAGATGGAAGGACAGATTTATCAAAGCATTACCGACAGTTTTTTCTTCTTAAACTGTTCTAACCAGAAGAGGAACTGTTCTGCATGATAGTAAGAAACTTCCCAAAGCCTGCATAATACCGTCAGTTTAGCGTGGATTTCTAGAGCTCCACTACAGTTAAGAAAAGTGCACATCCATCTCTAAACTGCAGCAGAATTTACTACACCCTCACGAAATAAATGGGAATCCTGCGGACTAGATATTAATGTTGATGATTGGGGTGGTTCACTTTTTGCTCCGAAAAAGATCTCTCCCTGTATCCGAGAATGTATTTGGCAAATTTACATACTCCACCAAGCCTACTTAATCCCTAAGCAAATAGCTAAGTATAATTCACAATCCTCTGATATATGCCTCAAATGTCAAACCACTTCCCCAACCTTTTTTCATTTAATCTGGGAATGCCCATCTATTTCATCTTTCTGGGCCCAAATCGTTAAATTCCTCCACAACAAGATGGGTTGTCCTATGAACTCTGACCCCATTCTCTGCCTCCTTGGTGTAATTCAAGACGAAGCCCTTGACAACTCTCTTAAAACCTTTCTATCTGAAGTGCTGTTTACGGCCAGACAAGAAGTGGAGTGTAGATGGCTAGCGCCCACGCCACCTTCCTTTGAAAACTGGATTAAAAGAGTCAGCACTGCCTTACCATATAAAAAGCTTGTATATTTACACAGAGGCTTGGGCAAGAAATTTCATTTAGTCTGGGACAGATGGAAAAATTGATAATATTCGCCTATACTGTTAAACATGGAAGCTGTAGATCTTGGGATGACTCTGATTAATCATATGTTGGCATTAGTATCAATTGCTGAGCTGCGCTCACCATAACTTCCTAAAAACATAAATGTGCTACACATTGTGTAATTCCGTTATAACCTTGCAGACACCCAAGTGATAGTGAGTAGTGTGACACTCGTGAATCCACTCCCCAAAGTAGAGTGCGCTCCCCAAATTGCAGCCACCTCAAACATCAGGTGGATCGAGCGTTTTATCTTAAATCATCCCACTGGCGCTTTCACTCTTGAACTTTGCTTTAACCACTTGCCGACCGCGCACTCATAACGCATGTCGGCAAAGTGGTAGCTGCAGGACCAGCGACGCACATCTGCGTCGCCGGCTGCAGGCTAATTAATCAGGAAACAGCTGCTCGCGCGAGCAGCTGCTTCCTGTCAATTCATGGCGGGGGGCTCCGTGAATAGCCTGAGGGCCGCCGATCGCGGCTCGCAGGCTAAATGTAAACACAAGCGGAAATAATCTGCTTTGTTTACATTTGTACAATGCTGCTAACAGTAGCAGCGTTGTACTAGATCAGCGATCCCCGGCCAATCAGCGGCCGGGGATCGCTGTCACATGACAGGCAGGAGCCTGTTAGAGGCTGCACAGGACAGATCCGTTCCTGTGCAGCCTCCGATCTCCGGGGCAGGGAGGGAGGAGAGGGGGAATCCTGCGGTGGAGGGGGCTTTGAGGTGCCCCCCCCCCCCCCCGCCAGCCACACGCAGGCAGGAGCGATCAGACCCCCCCAGCACATCATCCCCCTAGTGGGGAAAAAAAGGGGGCGATCTGGTCGCTCTGCCTAATGTTTGATCTGTGCTGGGGGCTGTAGAGCCCACCCAGCACAGATCTCAGTAATCAGCGCTGGTCCTTAAGGGGGGGTAAAGGCTGGGTCTCCAAGTGGTTAATATATGGATAAAAGTTTCCTTCACATAAAAAACATAAAAACACATAGAGCCATCATAGTCATAGCGTGATACTGCTTAAACATTGCAAATAGCCCGCGCATCAATTGCGCACTCACGTATGAAGACTTAGTTCAATGCACATCATATGAGCCTCAGCAATGGGGTCTGTCCTGGATGGGTCCTGGATGGGTCCGGCGTCCCGTGTCCCCTTGCTCCGTCCACCTAGGATCTCGTCCCCGCTCAATCAGGTAGCTTACAGTGCCGGCTTTCCTCCGCACGCAGTGACGTCAGACTCGCTGGCCATAGCTGCGCCCTACGCATTTCGTCCAATCAGACTCATCAGGGGCTGACGTTACTAGCGCGTCACATCCCTTTTATACTGCTCTGTGGTCCGCCTTCTGATTATCCCCCTATACGTCGTTACTGATTCATGGGCTCCAAAAACATGGCCGCCGTCATTAGAACAGACTGACTTGCCATAACCTTGTGCCTGTTGTATTCCACCCTTGACAGACACCTCTGCTGTACATATTCTTTAGTTTAATTTATATATAATGATAAATGTACATACATTTATACAAATTATATACATTAATTGATATTTTATATAAAAGTTCCAAAGTGGTATATTAAAACATTTACTTTTCCCCTCCGGCTCTCTTCTCCGCATAGATTCCCCATGGGTTGCCATCTAGTGGTCATTTTCCTAATTCCTACCCATCTCTGATAACTATTTAGTAATTTCCCAATTCTATTAAATGTATGTGGATGGAGATTCTTGTGGGGCATTGTCACTATAAAAATATATAAATATATAAAATATACAATGTACAACTTCATATCTTATCTGCCAGTGGGAGATTGCGAACAATATCAGTCGCAATAACTGTTCTTCCCCTTTGTTGTAAACCCCCCAGAATCCCTATGTGAATTATTATTTTGCTTTCTATATGTGAGACCCAATTATAATGTAATGTGACAATTCAGACCAAAATTATATGTTCTATGACTTACTTTCTAAGTGTGAGATCCATTACATTCTAAATATCAGTGGTAATATAACAGTTCAGATCAAATTCTATGTTCAGGCCTCCTGGATGTAATGACCCTAAATTGTAGATCCACCGCCCTTCTGCCTTAGAAATTTCTTTGACCATACTGGACCCTCTCCATTTCTTCATATATTTTTCTACCCCCATAAATTTCATGTTACTTGGGTCTGATCCATGTGCTAATCTGAAATGGTTTGACCCACTATGTGTTTGGAGGCCTTGTGATAAATTGTAAGTATGCTGCCCAATTCTCTTGTGTAGGGCTCTAGTAGTTCTTCCCACGTATTCCATCCCACAGGGGCACCATAATACATATACCACCCCTACTGTATTGCACATTATACATTGTTCAATTTTCCATGTTTTTCCTGTATTTCTAGACACTAATTGGTCCCCCCTTACTGGTTTGATCTCTCTATACCCCCTACATCCCCTGCAGGGGAAGAAACCTTTTTGTCCCAATAAATCACCCGCCGTAGTTTTTGGTGCTTCAATATAACTATTGACCAGCCTTGATTTTAAATTTGGGGCTTTTTTATATATGAACCTTGGTCTTCCAGTTATGGCCTTTTGGAGGGTGGGGTCTAATTGTAAAATATTCCAATGTTTTCTTATGATCTTTTCAAGGTCCCTGTATTGGCTGTTATAATCCATGAAAATGTCAAATTCCCCAAGATCTTTAGTTCCTTTAGTCTTATTTTCTAGTAATTCTTCTCGATTCATTTATGCTACTTTCTCCACCTCTAACTGCAGTAAATCTTCCTTGTATCCCTTTTCCCTAAATTTCTGTGTTATTATTTTGCTTTGTTCCATGTAATCCTCCAAATGTGAACAATTTCTTCTGATCCTCATCAGCTGCCCTTTCGGTATGTTGTCAAGCCACTGGTTGTGATGGCAACTTTCTCTGGGTATGTACCCGTTCTTATCAGTGGGTTTAAAAAGGTGGAATTTTTGTTGGAAATCTTAAATTTTTCATTGACACACAATTATTTTTGGTATCAAAGTGAATATTAATTACAGTGCACTGGCTACGCTATGGGAGCAAAGTATGCCCCTAGTGTAGCCAATTTATACATGGGACGATGGGAAGAGGAAATATTATGGACAGTTGGGGGTGGGAGGATTATATCCTGGAACAGATTTATTGATGACCTCTTCTTCATATGGAGGGGTTCAAGGGACAAATTAAACATTTTCTGTGAATGGTCATTGGCCTGAGGTAAAAATTACATGGAATATAAATGCCACTAAGGTGGATTTCTTAGACCTAGTCATTAAGACTGAAGGTAATAAGCTGGGGACAACCACGATTTCATTAGTTCCTGACCATGTGCTCAATCCCATTGGCTCACTTTGATGACAGGGTCTGGAGGCTATGAAAGCGACAGCAGACGCGAGGGGCCTGCGGCGATGGGTGAGCGGTGTGGCCGGCGAGATCGGCAGGTTTGTGTGACGATTCATCAGTAAGCTGCCTTATGTGGTACCAGCAGTCTCTGGTCCTCAAGGGGCCAGAGACTGATGGTAGAAAAGTGGTTATCTTTTGTGTGCATGAGTATGCGTGAAAAAAATGGAAGTAAATATATATATATATATATATATATATATATATATATATATATATATATACAGTGGTGTGAAAAACTATTTGCCCCCTTCCTGATTTCTTATTCTTTTGCATGTTTGTCACACTTAAATGTTTCTGCTCATTAAAAACCATTAATTATTAGTCAAAGATAACATAATTGAACACGAAATGCAGTTTTAAATGATGGTTTTTATTATTTAGTGAGAAAAAAACCTCAAAACCTACATGTACATGGCCCTGTGTGAAAAAGAAATTGCCCCCTGAACCTAATAACTGGTTGGGCTACCCTTAGCAGCAATAACTGCAATCAAGCGTTTGCGATAACTTGCAACGAGTCTTTTACAGCGCTCTGGAGGAATTTTGGCCCATTCATCTTTGCAGAATTGTTGTAATTCAGCTCTATTTGAGGGTTTTCTAGCATGAACTGCCTTTTTAAGGTCATGCCACAACATCTCAATAGGATTCAGGTCAGAACTTTGACTAGGCCACTCCAAAGTCTTCATTTTGTTTTTCTTCAGCCATTCAGAGGTGGATTTGCTGGTGTGTTTTGGGCCATTGTCCTGCTGCAGCACCCAAGATCGCTTCAGCTTGAGTTGACAAACAAATGGCCGTACATTCTCCTCCAGGATTTTTTGGTAGACAGTAGAATTCATGGTTCCTTCTATCACAGCAAGCCTTCCAGGTCCTGAAGCAGCAAAACAACCCCAGACCATCACACTACCACCACCATATTTTACTGTTGGTATTATTATTATTATTATTTAGTATTTATATAGCGCCGACATATTACGCAGCGCTGTACAGTGTATATATATATATATTGTCTTGTCACTAACTGTCCCTCAAAGGAGCTCACAATCTAATCCCTACCATTGCCATATGTCTATATTATGTAGTATAAGTACTGTAGTTTTAGGGCTAATTTTTAGGGGGAGCCAATTAACTTATCTGTATGTTTTTGGAATGTGGGAGGAAACCGGAGTGCCCGGAGGAAACCCACGCAGACACGGAGAGAACATACAAACTCTTTGCAGATAGTGCCCTGGCTGGGATTCGAACCAGGGACCCAGCGCTGCAAGGCGAGAGAGCTAACCACTACGCCACCGTGCTGCCCATGGTATGGTATGATGTTCTTCTGCTGAAATCCTGTGTTACTTCTATGCCAGATGTAACAGGACACACACCTTCCAAAAAGTTCAACTTTTGTCTCGTCGGTCCATAAGATATTTTCCCAAAAGTCTTGGCAATCATTGAGATTTTTTTTAGCAAAATTGAGACGAGCCTTAATGTTCTTTTTGCTTAACCACTTGAGGACTCAGCCTTTACCCCCCCTTAAGGACCAGCGCTGTTTTTTCCATTCAGACCACTGCAGCTTTAACGGTTTATTGCTCGGTCATACAACCTACCACCTAAATGAATTTTGGCTCCTTTTCTTCTCACTAATACAGCTTTCTTTTGATGCTATTTGATTGCTGCTGCGAGTTTTACTTTTTATTATATTCATCAAAAAAGACATGAATTTTGGCAAAAAAATGATTTTTTAAACTTTCTGTGCTGACATTTTTCAAATAAAGTAAAATTTCTGTATACATGCAGCGCGAAAAATGTGGACAAACATGTTTTTGATGAAAAAAAACCCATTCAGTGTATATTTATTGGTTTGGGTAAAAGTTATAGCGTTTACAAACTATGGTGCAAAAAGTGAATTTTCCCATTTTTAAGCATCTCTGACTTTCCTGACTACCTGTCATGTTTCATGAGGTGCTAAAATTCCAGGATAGTATAAATACCCCACAAATAACCCCATTTTGGAAAGAAGACATCCCAAAGTATTCACTGAGAGGCATAGTGAGTTCATAGAAGATTTTATTTTTTGTCACAAGTTAGCGGAAAATGACAGTTTGTCACAAAAAAAAAAAAAAAAAAAAAAGGTTTCCATTTCTGCTAACTTGTAACAAAAAAAAATGAAATCTGCCATGGACTCAACATGCCCCTCAATGAATACCTTGAAGTGTCTATTTTTCAAAATGGGGTCATTTATGGGGTGTGTTTACTGTCCTGGCATTTTGGGGGGTGCGGAATTGTAAGCACCCCTGTAAAGCCTAAAAGTAGTCATTGCACTGTGGGCCTCTTAGCGCAGTTTGACTGCAAAAAAGTGTCACACATATGGTATCGCCATACTCGGGAGAAGTAGTACAATGTGTTTTGGGGTGTATTTTTACACATACCCATGCTGGGTGGGAGAAATATCTCTGCAAATGACAATTTTTTGATTTTTTTTACACACAATTGTCCATTTACAGAGTTATTTCTCCCACTCAGCATGGGTATGTATAAAAATACACCCCAAAACACATTGTACTACTTCTCCTGAGTACGGCGATACCACATGTGTGGCACTTTTTTGCACCCTAACTGCGCTAAGGGGCCCAAAGTCCAATGAGTACCTTTAGGATTTCACAGGTCATTTTGAGAAATTTGGTTTCAAGACTACTCCTCACGGTTTAGGGCCCCTAAAATGCCAGGGCAGTATAGGAACCCCACAAATGACCCCATTTTACAAAGAAGACACCCCAAGGTACTCAATTAGGAGTATGGTGAGTTCATAGAAGATTTTACTTTTTGTCACAAGTTAGCGGAAAATGATTGTTATTGGGTTTTTTTACCAAGTGTCATTTTCCGCTAACTTGTGACAAAAAATAAAATCTTCTATGAACTCACCATACTCCTAACGGAATACCTTGGGATGTCCTCTTTGTAAAATGGGGTCATTTGTGGGGTTCCTATACTGCTCTGGCATTTTAGGGGCCCTAAACCGTGAGGAGTAGTCTTGAAACCAAATGTTTCAAAATGACCTGTGAAATGCTAAAGGTACTCATTGGACTCTGGGCCCCTTAGCGCAGTTAGGGTGCAAAAAAGTGCCACACATGTGGTATCGCCGTACTCGGGAGAAGTAGTACAATGTGTTTTGGGGTGTATTTTTACACATACCCATATTGGGTGGGAGAAATATCTCTGTAAATGACAATTTTTTGATTTCTTTACACACAATTGTCCATTTACAGAGATATTTCTCCCACCCAATATGGGTATGTGTAAAAATACACCCCAAAACACATAATACTACTTCTCCTGAGTACGGCGGTACCACATGTGTGGCACTTTTTTGCACCCTAACTGCGCTAAGGGGCCCAGAGTCCAATGAGTACCGTTAGCATTTCACAGGTCATTTTGAGAAATTTGGTTTCAAGACTACTCCTCACGGTTTAGGGCCCCTAAAATGCCAGGACAGTATAGGAACCCCACAAATGACCCCATTTTACAAAGAGGACATCCTAAGGTATTCCGTTAGGAGTATGGTGAGTTCATAGAAGATTTTTTTTTTTGTCACAAGTTAGTGGAAAATGACACTTGGTAAAAAAAACCCAATAAAAATCATTTTCCGCTAACTTGTGACAAAAAGCTAAATCTTCTATGAACTCACCATACTCCTAATTGAGTACCTTGGGGTGTCTTCTTCCTAAAATGGGGTCATTTGTGGGGTTCCTATACTGCTCTGGCATTTTAGGGGCCCTAAACCGTGAGGAGTAGTCTTGAAACCAAATGTTTCAAAATGACCTGTGAAATGCTAAAGGTACTCATTGGACTCTGGGCCCCTTAGCGCAGTTAGGGTGCAAAAAAGGGCCACACATGTGGTATCGCCGTACTCGGGAGAAGTAGTACAATGTGTTTTGGGGTGTATTTTTACACATACCCATATTGGGTGGGAGAAATATCTCTGTAAATGACAATTTTTTGATTTCTTTACACACAATTGTCCATTTACAGAGATATTTCTCCCACCCAATATGGGTATGTGTAAAAATACACCCCAAAACACATTGTACTACTTCTCCCGAGTACAGCGATACCACATATGTGGCACTTTTTTGCACCCTAACTGCGCTAAGGGGCCCAGAGTCCAATGAGTACCGTTACCATTTCACAGGTCATTTTGAGAAATTTGGTTTCAAGACTACTCCTCACGGTTTAGGGCCCCTAAAATGCCAGAGCAGTATAGGAACCCCACAAATGACCCCATTTTACAAAGAGGACATCCCAAGGTATTCCGTTAGGAGTATGGTGAGTTCATAGAAGATTTTATTTTTTGTCACAAGTTAGCGGAAAATGACACTTGGTAAAAAAACCCAATAACAATCATTTTCCGCTAACTTGTGACAAAAAGTAAAATCTTCTATGAACTCACCATACTCCTAATTGAGTACCTTGGGGTGTCTTCTTTCTAAAATGGGGTCATTTGTGGGGTTCCTATACTGCTCTGGCATTTTAGGGGCCCTAAACCGTGAGGAGTAGTCTTGAAACCAAATTTCTCAAAATGACCTGTGAAATGCTAACGGTACTCATTGGACTCTGGGCCCCTTAGCGCAGTTAGGGTGCAAAAAAGTGCCACACATGTGGTATTGCCGTACTCGGGAGAAGTAGTACAATGTGTTTTGGGGTGTATTTTTACACATACCCATATTGGGTGGGAGAAATATCTCTGTAAATGGACAAATGTGTGTAAAAAAAATCAAAAAATTGTCATTTACAGAGTGATTTCTTCTACCCATCATGGGTATGTGTAAAAATACACCCTAAAACACATTGGTCTACTTCTCCCGGGTACGGCGATAGCACGTGTGGCACTTTTTTGCAGCCTAACTGCGCTAAGGGGCCCAACGTGCAATGACTACCTTTGGGCTTTACAGGGGTGCTCACAATTTAGCCCCCCCCCCACATGACAGGACAGTTAACAAACCCCACAAATGACCCCATTTTAAAAATAAGACACCACAAAGTATTCCATGAGGGGCATGGTGAGTTTATAAAAAAAAATCTTTTTTGTCACAAGTTAGCAGAAAAGGATACTTTGTGAAAAAAACAAAAACAACAATTTATGCTAACTTGTGACAAAAAACAAAATCTTCTATGAACTCACCATGCACCTCACGGAATACTTTGGGGTGTCCTCTTTCCAAAATGGGGTCATTTGTGGGGTCTGTCCTGGCATTTTAGGGCCTCTGCAATCATTACATGTATGGCCAGTATTTCTGCTATACTCCTTATATTGGGCATACAGGTAGTGCATTCTGGGCTGAAAGGAAAAATGAACGGCAAACATCCCTTCATTCGCATCGATCAATGTGGATGAACAAATATCTGCCAAAAAATGTGAAACAAAAAGAAAAGAAAGAGGGACATAGGAGCTGCCACCCCAAAAATCCAAACCCACCAGCTCGTATGCCCAGGCAATCCTGATTTATTCATCCACATTGATCGATGTGAATGGAGAAATCATTGCTTGAGTTCTTTTTTGATACAAAGTGCTTGCCAAAGCATATGAATCCCCAACACCACACCTTGGCCCATATGCCTCGGCAAACGTATCTTTTTTACTGTGGAGGAGAAATCTCGTCCTACAGCGCTGCATGCACTGATTTTGTGTAACCTGACAGAAGCGCAATGCTTCTGTCAGGATGCACCATCAGTGCTGCAGCTGATTGGTCGGTCGGTCGGTCGGTCTGGATAGAAAAAAGAGAGAAGAAAAACGAAAAAAACAAAACAAAAAGGAGGGGAAGGCGTCCGCCTGGACATAGGAGCTGCCACCCCAAAAATCCAAACCCACCAGCTCGTATGCCCAGGCAATCCTGATTTATTCATCCACATTGATCGATGTGAATGGAGAAATCATTGCTTGAGTTCTTTTTTGATACAAAGTGCTTGCCAAAGCATATGAATCCCCAACACCACACCTTGGCCCATATGCCTCGGCAAACGTATCTTTTTTACTGTGGAGGAGAAATCTCGTCCTACAGCGCTGCATGCACTGATTTTGTGTAACCTGACAGAAGCGCAATGCTTCTGTCAGGATGCACCATCAGTGCTGCAGCTGATTGGTCGGTCGGTCGGTCGGTCTGGATAGAAAAAAGAGAGAAGAAAAACGAAAAAAACAAAACAAAAAGGAGGGGAAGGCGTCCGCCTGGACATAGGAGCTGCCACCCCAAAAATCCAAACCCACCAGCTCGTATGCCCAGGCAATCCTGATTTATTCATCCACATTGATCGATGTGAATGGAGAAATCATTGCTTGAGTTCTTTTTTGATACAAAGTGCTTGCCAAAGCATATGAATCCCCAACACCACACCTTGGCCCATATGCCTCGGCAAACGTATCTTTTTTACTGTGGAGGAGAAATCTCGTCCTACAGCGCTGCATGCACCGATTTTGTGTAACCTGACAGAAGCGCAATGCTTCTGTCAGGATGCATCATCAGTGCTGCAGCTGATTGGTCGGTTGGAAAAAAAGAGGGAAGAAGAAAAAAAAAAAAGCAAGCAAGCAGCAAAGCATTTCAATAACATTAACTTTTTAAACTTTATTAAATATGTTCAAACCAAACAATAACATTGGTAACCAAATATTAACTTTTTTGCTTACCTGTTTTTTTTGTTTTGTTTTTTTTACCTGCGAGCTGAGGATAAACTTCTCCTCCCCCATGGGTCAATGTGCAAAGTGCAAATCGCACAGATATGTGGCGAAGTACATTATGCATTCTGTCCCAAGTGAAAGGAGAGGTTTCTGGCAGGCCAGTGTATTTGGATCTCTCAAAACCTGATGTTTGGGTTCACACTGCATACTGGCCTATCCGGTCGGTCGAGCCCGCCGCACCGTCTCGCCCAAAATAGATCTTCAGGGAATACCACAAGAGTAGCATTCGGCCTAGTAATTAACTGCGTCGCCGTAGACTAACATGACTTCCGGGCCGACCCAAATTGCCGCAGAAGCCACGCAGTAACGTAGGCATGCACTAGCGTTAAGTCAAGCACTTCCGGCGTAGGGGGGGACCGCAAAGTGTGACTTTTGCTAGGCAATTTGCCCTAACGCATCGCGCCAGTGTGAAATAGCACTGAGAGACCCTTGTGTGCCTACTGCTGTGTCTGTAGTTCCCTAGGTTCTAAAAGTGTGTCTTCTCGTGGTACCTCTCATAACACTCCCCTAGGCATAGGCCAGGCTGGTCAGGACAGCGGGGACAGTAAACGGGGGTGTCACGCCTTATTCCAGCCTTGCTGCAGACACGACATCTTTTTCTGGGGTTGCGTTGAGTTTGGGTACTGGGAATCGGGTAGGCGTAATGCCTTCCATGCAGCCGGCTAGTTGCATTTGGGGGTTGGGCTCTGGCACCTTCTGGATAGAGGAGTGCCGAAACAATGTCTTCCTGGAATTGAAGGAAAGATCCAGTTCTCCCAGCCTTACTGTAGAGAACAAAGCTGTTGTACATCGCCAATTGAATTAAATACACAGACACTTTCTTATACCAGCGTCTGGTTTTCCGGGAAATTAAATAGGGCCCTAACATCTGGTCATTGAAGTCCACCCCTCCCATGTTGGCATTATAGCTGTGGACGGCGAGGGGCTTTTCAATGACCTCTGTTGCCCGTGTAATTTGTACTGTCGTGTCTGTGTGAATGGTAGACAGAAAGTAAACGTCCCTCTTGTCCTTCCATTTCACCGAGAGCAAGTCATCGGTACACAAGGCGGCCCTCTCCCCCCGTTGAAGTCTGGTGTTAACGAGCCGTTGGGGGAAGCCCCGGCGACTAGGCCGCACGGTGCCACAGCATCGGATTCCTTCTAACTTTAAGTGCTGAAAGAGGGCCACACTTGTGTAAAAGTTGTCCACATAAAGATGGTACCCCTTCTGGAACAAGGGTGACACCAAGTCCCACACAATCTTTCCACTGCTCCCCAGGTAGTCAGGACATCCGACCGGCTCCAATTTTGAGTCTTTTCCCTCATAGACCCTAAAACGAGATGTATAGCCTGTGGCCCTATCACAGAGCTTATACAGTTTCACCCCATACCGGGCGCGCTTGCTTGGGATGTACTGTTTGATGCCAAGGCGCCCGGTAAAATGTACGAGGGACTCATCTACACAGATGTTCTGTTCAGGGGTATAAGCATCTGCAAATGTGGATGACAGGTGGTCTATGAGGGGCCGAATTTTGTGGAGCCGGTCATAAGCTGGGTGGTCTCTTTCATGACAGGTGTCGTTGTCATTGAAATGCAGGAAGCGCAGGATGATCTCAAATCGCGTCCTGGACATGGCAGCAGAGAACACGGGCATGTTATGTATTTGGCGTGTAGACCAATAAGAGCGCAATACATTTTTTTTAGTAATACCCATGTTGAGGAGAAGGCCCAAAAAAATTTTAAGTTCGGAAACTTGGAGTGGTTTCCACCGAAAAGGCTGGGCGTGGCAGCTTTTCGGATGGGCGGTTATAAATTGTGTGGCATATAGGTTGGTCTCAGCCACAATTAAGTCAAGGAGATCCTGGGTGAGGAACAGTTCAAAAAAGTCTAGGGCCGATCCTAGTTCAACTGTCTCCACCTGGACTCCAGACTGGGCGGTGAAAGGGGGCAGTATGGGTGCGGCGGGATCAGGGGAATGCCAATCAGGGTTTGCCAGCACCTCTGGAAAACCAATGGGAGTACGGGCCCGTCTACTTGGTGGCTGCGGATCGGATCTTAATTCACGTACCACCGAACCAGTTTCTACTTCCAGGATGGTGTCCGCCACTTCATCAGGGTCTTCTGCGGAAGTACTGGTGTTGATAGGCCCAGGAGATGCTGCGCTGCTGGTGCATGCCTCACCAAGAAAAATCAGATCAGCGCCACTCTGCTGCCCTTGAGACTGATCTTCCGCCACCTGCAGTCCAGTGACATGGGGTGTGGTACGCCTGGCTCTAGCCGGGACCTCAACCTCGTCATCGGAACTATCGGTCTGAGAGCCACTGCTGTCTACAGGATCGTACTCTGAACCCGAAGATTCGTCGAATAAGTCGACCCAATCATCCTCATCCGACTGGTCCATGTACCTGTAGATGTCTTCATTGGAAAACCTCTTTTTTGCCATGGTGGCCTGCTAAATTTAGGAGGTATTCCTCTGAGACTACCCAGGAAAAGAGCACCTACCTAGCGAAAGGGAGTACTTGAGAGGTAGAAAGCTGTGGTCACTGAGTTTAGATTAAAAAAAATCAAAACTGATGTTTACAGTGCCACAGCTTGTGTACAGTGTTTTTTGCAGTGATCAGAAAAAAGAAATTTCTGTCACTGCGGTGGGGCGGGCTGAACGCAGTGCAGGCGAACGATCAGGTCTGATCGGGCAAACACTGCGTTTTTTTGTGGATCCTAGAGACCCTAATATAGATCTGACTGTGATCACTAATAATCACTTACAGATACTATATAGTACCAATGCTGATTAGCGACAGTGATGACGCTAATTAGTGACTGTGGTGCAGTGGGCTGAGCACTAACTGACACTAACAACCCTTTTGCTTAGCTAACTGGCCTAACTGTTTGTTACCACTAGTGATACTAAAAAAGTTTTTAGATCACTAGGATAGTGATAGTGATGGTGAGGGGGGGGGGGGGTTGGGGATCAGAGAGCAATCACAAATAATCAAAAACAATCACGAGACAATTACAACACAATTACAGCAATCGGCGCAATCAAAGCCAATCACGGACCAATTGAATCCAATAACGTGACAATCAAAAACCAATTACGTGACAATTGAAGCCAATCACACGACAATCGATGCTAATCACAGGGCAAAACAGCCAATCAGTGGGCAATTGGCACAATCAAAACCAATTACGGGCAATTGAAGCCAATCACACGACAATCGAAGCCCAATTACGTGACAATCGAAGCCAATCACACGACAATCGATGCCAATCACAGTGCAATTGAGACAATTGTAGCCAAACAAAGCACAATCAAGCCTTACAGACAGGAGATAAGATACACAATGGCAGGGGGGAGAATATACGCAATCAATGAACTAGGACGGTGTGGGGAGGATCGGAAGGGGTGGGGGGGGTGATCAGATACCCCTAAGGGGTAGTTGGGGGTCTAATCTGATGGATAGGAGTGACAGGTGGTGACAGGGGGTGATAGATGGGTTATTGACAGGTGATAAGTGGGTGTTTACAGGGAAAAACAGATGTAAACAATGGACTGCTGATGTGATCAGGGGGGGTGTCTCGGAGGGATCTGAAAGGGTGGGTGGGTGATCAGAAGCCCCTAAGGGGCAGTTGGGGGTCTGATCTAATGGGGGGCAGTGACAGGTGGTGACAAGGGATGATTGACAGGTGACTGATAGGTGATTGGCAGCTGATCACTGGGGAGATAGACAGATGCAGGGGAGATAGATAGGTTCAGTATACAGGGGGGGGGGGGGGGTCAGGGGGGAGATCTGAAGGGGTGGGGGGTGATCAGATAACCCTAAGGGGTAGTTAGGGGTCTGATCTGATCAATAGGAGTGACAGGTGGTGACAGGGATTGATTGATGGGTGATATGGGGGTTGGTTAGGTCTGATCTGCGTGCTGCAGGGGGGTACAGGGGGGTGTCTGATGGGTGCTGCGGGTGATCGGGGGGTCTGTGGGGCTCCTAATGTGTGTGTGTGTGTGCTGATACTATGCCTGCTCTCCTCGCTGGTGGTCGATCGCTAAGTGTGACCACCAGCGGGAGGCAGGCAGTATAATACAGTTTGTTACCTAAACAAACTGTATTATACGCGTTCTATTGGTGGTTTTGAAATTTTACAGCCCGCCGGCGCTGCTGATTGGCCGGCGGGCTGAAGTCACATGGGGGCCGAATAGTATGACGTAGCGATCGCGCGGCTACAGCCGCGCGATCGCTCGTTAATTAGGCTGCAGCTGGCGACGCAAGTCTGCGTCGCTGGTCCTGCAGCTGCCACCTTGCCGACGCGCGTTATGAGTGCGCGGTCGGCAAGTGGTTAAAAGTGGTTTGCGCCTTGGATATCTGCCATGCAGGCCGTTTTTGCCCAGTCTCTTTCTTATGGTGGAGTCGTGAACACTGACCTTAATTGAGGCAAGTGAGGCCTGCAGTTCTTTAGATGTTGTCCTAGGGTCTTTTGTGGCCTCTCGGATGAGTTTTCTCTGCGCTCTTGGGGTAATTTTGGTCAGCCGGCCATTCCTGGTAAGGTTCATCACTGTTCCATGTTTTTGCCATTTGTGGATAATGGCTCTCACTGTGGTTCGCTGGAGTCCCAAAGCTTTAGAAATGGCTTTATAAACTTTACCAAACTGATAGATCTCAATTACAGTACTTTTGTTCTCATTTGTTCCTGAATTTCTTTGGGTCTTGGCATGATGTCTAGCTTTTGAGGTGCTTTTGGTCTACTTCTGTGTCAGATAGCTATTATTTAAGTGATTTCTTGATTGAAACAGGTGTGGCAGTAATCAGGCCTGGGGGTGACTACAGAAATTGAACTCAGGTGTGATAAACCACAGTTAAGTTATTTTTTAACAAGGGGGGCAATCACTTTTTCACACAGGGCCATGTAGATTTGGAGGTTTTTTTTCTTACTAAATAATGAAAACCATCATTTAAAACTGCATTTTGTGTTCAATTATGTTATCTTTGACTAATAGTTAATGCTTTTTGATGAATAGAAACATTTAAGTGTGACAAACATGCAAAAGAATAAGTAATCAGGAAGGGGGCAAATAGTTTTTCACACCTCTGTATATAATATATAATACTAGAGATGGGACGAATCCACAATTTTTTCGAATCCGAATCCGAATCTGAAAAGGTTCTCGAATATCTCGAACCTTTCGAATCCCGAATCTAACGAATCCTGCACATAAGAATTGTGCGATCCGTGGTATAGTTGCCCGCAGTATAGGTAGCGAGGTAAAGGTGCCTTCAGTATAGCTAGCTAGGTATGGGTGCCTTCAATATTGGTAGCTTTCAGTATAGGTAGCAAGGTATAGGGGCCTGCAGTATAGGTAGCAAGGTATAGGGGCCTGCAGTATAGGTAGCAAGGTATATGGGCCTTCAGTATATTTAGCAGGGTATATGGGCCTTCAGTATAGGTAGCAGGGTATATGGGCCTTCAGTATAGGTAGCAGGGTATATAGGCCTTCAGTATAGGTAGCAGGGTATATGGGCCTTCAGTATAGGTAGCAGGGTATATGGGCCTTCAGTATAGGTAGCAAGGTATAGGGGCCTTCAGTATAGGTAGCAGGGTATATAGGCCTTCAGTATAGGTAGCAGGGTATATGGGCCTTCAGTATAGGTAGCAGGGTATATGGGCCTTCAGTATAGGTAGCAGGGTATATGGGCCTTCAGTATAGGTAGCAGGGTATATAGGCCTTCAGTATAGGTAGCAGGGTATATGGGCCTTCAGTATAGGTAGCAGGGTATATGGGCCTTCAGTATAGGTAGCAGGGTATATGGGCCTTCAGTATAGGTAGCAGGGTATATAGGCCTTCAGTATGGGTAGCAGGGTATATGGGCCTTCAGTATAGGTAGCAGGGTATATGGGCCTTCAGTATAGGTAACAGGGTATATAGAGGCCTTAATTATAGGTAGGTATGTAGGTAGGTATAGGGGCCTTTAGGTAGGTAAAGGAACCTTCAGTATAGGTAGCAGGGTATAGGGCCTTAAGTATAGGTAGGTATGTAGGTAGGTATAGGGGCCTTTAGGTAGGTAGGTATAGGGGCCTTTAGGTAGGTAGGTAGGTAGGTACGTATAGGGGGCCTTTAGGTAGGTATAGGGGGCCTTTAGGTAGGTAGGTATAGTGGCCAGTAGGTAGGTAGGTATAGTGTCCTGTAGGTAGGTAGGTAGTTAAAGGGACCTTCAGTATAGGTAGCAGGGTATAGGGCCTTAAGTATAGGTAGGTATGTAGGTAGGTATAGGGGCCTTTAGGTAGGTAGGTATAGGGGCCTTTAGGTAGGTAGGTAGGTAGGTACGTATAGGGGGCCTTTAGGTAGGTATAGGGGGCCTTTAGGTAGGTAGGTATAGTGGCCAGTAGGTAGGTAGGTATAGTGTCCTGTAGGTAGGTAGGTATAGTGGCCAGTAGGTAGGTAGGTATAGTGTCCTGTAGGTAGGTAGGTAGTTAAAGGGACCTTCAGTATAGGTAGCAGGGTATAGGGCCTTAAGTATAGGTAGGTATGTAGGTAGGTAGGTAGGTATAGGGGCCTTTAGGTAGGTAGGTATAGGGGCCTTTAGGTAGGTAGGCACGTATAGGGGGCCTTTAGGTAGGTATAGGGGCCTTTAGGTAGGTAGGTAGGTGGGTATAGAGGCCTGTAGGTAGGTATAGGGGCATTTAGGTAGGTAGGTAGGTATAGGGGCCTTTAGGTAGGTAGGTACGTATAGGGGGCCTTTAGGTAGGTAGGTACGTATAGGGGGCCTTTAGGTAGGTATAGTGGCCTGTAGGTAGGTAGGTATAGTGGCCGGTAGGTAGGTATAGTGTCCTGTAGGTAGGTAGGTAGGTAGGTAGGTAGGTAGTTAAAGGGACCTTCAGTATAGGTAGCAGGGTATAGGGCCTTAAGTATAGGTAGATATGTAGGTAGGTAGGTATAGGGGCCTTTAGGTAGGTAGGTAGGTAGGTAGGTATAGGGGCCTTTAGGTAGGTATAGGGGCCATTAGGTAGGTAGGTAGGTACATATAGGGGGCCTTTAGGTAGGTATAGGGGCCTGTAGGTAGGTAGGGATAGTGGTAGGTAGGTACGTATCCTTTAGGTAGGTATAGGGGCCTGTAGGTAGGTAGGTATAGTGGCGGGTAGGTAGGTAGGTAGGTACGTATAGGGGGCCTTTAGGTAGGTATAGAGGGAGGTATGTAGGTAGGTAGGTAGGTAGGTAGGTAGGTAGGTAGGTAGGTGTCGCTCCCCCTCCCCCCCGTGCCTCCTCCGCTCACCCCCACGGCCTCCTCCGTCCCCCGTGCCTGCATAAGTATCAACTCACCTGTCCAGTGGAGCGCAGAGCGGCAGACCTCCTCGTTACTTCTCGGTTCCCTCTAGTGGCCGGACCGGCTTTTACTGATGACGTCATTGTAAAAGCCGTCACTAGAGGGAACCAGGAAGTGAGCGAGAGGTCTGCCGCTCTGCGCTCCACTGGACAGGTGAGTTGATACAATGTATGCGGGCGGGCGGAGGAGGCGCGGGGCGGGCGGAGGAGACGCGGGGGGGGCTCGGAGGAGGACGAGGACGAGTGCGAGCGGCGGATGCGCGGCGATGCAGCGTCGGGATTCGGCGGATTCGCAAAGTGGAAAATGGCGTCGGGATTCGAATCCACGAATCTCGAATATTTCCCAATATTCGAGGGATTCGTGGATTCGCCGGATTCGTCGTCCCATCCCTATATAATACTATGAATGCATTTTTCGGGTCTTTTGCAGGAACTGATCATTTGCATGTGTACAGCATCTTTAGAAAGATCAGTCTTTCAAAACTCCCTGATAACCATGTGACAGATACCTCAGTTTGCAAAGATTTGTACCTGATATGTGTACTCAGCTTGAGGCGGCTGGGTGCACACATAGCAGAAATGCTAGCGTAGCAGGAAACGCTGCGCTTTATGCAGCAATGTTAGTCATTTCATTTCATTTCGCCTGCCAGCACTGTATGTGTGACATGCAGCCCTGCCTGGCTGTCTGGGCTCTGCATTATGTCACACGTACGGTCATCTGAACCTGGTTGAGGGCAGAGGTTATCATCCCAAGCAGATGTCACAGGTAGATCGTAATCAACCTATTGGACAGCCCTGGTCTATGGTAACTAATATGGATTGCGTTTTTCATGAGTTTTTACATAGTTATTTGGGTTGAAAAAAGACATACGTCCATCGAGTTCAACCAGAGAACAAAGTACAACACCAGCCTGCTCCCTCACATATCCCTGTTGATCCAGAGGAAGGCAAAAAACCTTACAAGGCATGGTCCAATTAGCCCCAAGAGGGAAAAATTCCTTCCCGACTCCAGATGGCAATCACATAAAATCCCTGGATCAACATCACTGGGCATTACCTAGTAAATGTAGCCATGCGTTTTTCATCAAAACTTTATTATTATATATTATACTATATTATTAATAAAACGTTTTTAATTAAAAATGAAAGATCTCTGATGTGTTTCTGCTTCCTGTTTTGTGATTTTCTCTTGGGTAACATAACCTTATGTCTCAGATGGTACTCTAGTCATAGACTATTGAACTTATATGAGCTGCACTCTCTCATTTGTGACCCCTGTACTTCGTCAGCCCATCATCTACTTATTTTTTCCGCAGTCACCCCACCCCTTACTTCAGGGTGTTTTTACTCATTGTGTATTGTTTTTTCCCCCCTTTCCAGTGTTATTCTAGTAATTGTGTACGTGTTTTTTATTCAGACAATTGTTATAAAGGATCAATAAAAGGATATTTTTGTACTCTATTGGCATATTTGGTGCGTTGTGAGATCTTTTTCCTCTATGTTTCTTGTTTCCGCTTCCTGTTGTCTTCCTTGTGATTTGCATACATTAAAAAAAGCATACAAAATGCATATGCGTTTTACATTAGCGAACCGCCAACGCATTCAAACGCATGCAAAACACATGAAAAATGCATCTGTGTAAAAAAAACATGAACACACCAAAAACGCTGTAAAAATGCAATAAAAAATTGCAAACGCATACAAAAACGCTTCTTTTTCACAGTATGTCTTATGTGAACCCAGCCTAAAGGGAACCTTACCTGAGATTAAATTAAAAAAAGCTTCACCTACCTGGGGCTTCCCCAAGTGCACTGCTGCCGTCCTGTGCCCTCGCCAGTCTTTGACGATCCTCTGATACCCCTCCGCGTGTTAGTTTTATTTTCTCGGTTAAGGTTCACCCACCTCCCCATTCACTCATGAAAACCATGTGAAGGAGCATGTGAACACTCCCTGCTGCCATTCGCCGGCTCACAATCCCGCTGGGTTCAGGGACAAAGGAGGCCCTATGCTATCATTTTTGCAGGGGGGCCCTATTAAGTCTAGTTACGTCCCTGCTGCTCAGGTAAAAATAGTGGCAGTGGGACTCAAGGGTGAACCATTGTTTTGACAGGAGCTATAGGGGAAGACTCCTCCTGGTTTATCACATACAAATAGTACACTCTTTTACTATTAAAAAAAAATAATACATGAATCAATTTATATTGATGTACATAATAAGTACATCATAAAATGGCAATTAGAAATGTTTTATAATTTTGTTGATAAACATATGGTTGCAGTTTAGTTTGCTTGGAGTTATACTTTAAATATAATTAGTCAAACCCTTTCCAATTTGAAAGACATGTTATGTAATTGTTCTCTAACAGGTAGGCAAATTAGTGTTTGCATAAGAAATTAACATGTTCAATCTCTAACTGGAAAATACTGGAACATTACGATTATTACTTTACAGTGTGCAAGGGCATGTCTATGTATAGGCAACTATAACTACACAATTGTTTTTTCCTTTCTTGAGCATAATCTCATAATACAATTTTATATTACAGATATGCTGTATGTTCATCATATTTCAACAAAATATATTTGAAACATGTTATATTTACTTGCATATACTGTATGTATGCAAATGTGCACACACATAAACCTTTGACTCCATCTACATTATTCTGCTTCATAAATTACTATAGTGCTCATTTTGTGTTCAGAATCTGAAGACAAGAGTATAGTAACTATACTCTTGTCTTCAGATTCTGAACACAAAATGAGCACTAAAAATAACAGTAGTTATTTTAACTTGTCTATACACAATGTTGCCAACATTAAATGATCCAGTTAGTGAAGTCAACTGTCCTTCACAGGCCAAAAACTTTTGCTAATATGCAAACTGTAGCAATATGGTGACACTGTCGTGCTTACTGTGAGGAAATTTTAAGGTGCATTAGACTCAGTGGCATAATAATAGGGGCTGCAGCCTCTGCACCACGGAGGGCCCGGGGCCCCTCTGGGGTCCACTCAGGGCCGTTTTGGGAGGCAGGAGGGGTCCCAGCATGAGGGGAGAGCATCGGTTCCCACATCGGGTCCCTCACCTCGGGGCTCTCCCCTCAGGGCGCTCCCCTCCTGCATTAAATAGGTGGCAGCAGCGGCGGCAGGAACACAGGCATAGCTCTGTGCTCCACCACTGAGGTCCAATCTCTAAGTGCTACACGCTACTTCCAAATAAACAGAAGGTAATGGAAGGTATAGAAAAATCGCAAAGCGATTGAAAAAGCGCTTTCTATAGTGATTTCCCGAGCACTTCTATGAATAAATACTCTGTATTTATTCATTTCTGGGTGAAAGCGTTCAGGAAATGAAAAAATAATTGCTCTGCAAAAGCGCTTAGAAAAGCGCAGGGGAAGGCGATTTTAAAAGCCAAAAATTGCTCAGCGTTTGAAAAAGCGCTGGTGATTTATAGTGTGAACATAGCCTTACTCCTCTGACCCTGTGATTGTCCATGGTAGGTTTTGGTGTGCAGTATCAACTGTTATATATCTGTATTAAGAGTGCTGGTGGGGGGTGGGGCATGTAAAACGTGCACTGGTGCCCACAGCTCCTTAGCTACACCACTGGACATCACTACTGCCAGGGTTGTAAAGAAGAGTAATTTTACCTTACACTCTGTTTGGAGATGGAAAGATAATTTCTGTACTTTACACAGACACAAGACTTGTGCAGCACCAATCTATATTTTTGGCACATTTTTGAGCAAAACTGGCATTTCCCTTACAGATGTAAATCTAATCACATGCCCATTTTGATGATAAATTCATGATGGCGTAATGAGGTTTTCTATTTACCTTTTCAGTTCTTTTGTTTGATTTACATAAACAGACTTGCATTTTTTATTTATTGAGCTCTTGATTTACTTAAAGTTTCAAAGCTGCTAGCAAATAAGCCTTCCAGCCTGCAATACTGGTTATACTCCACTGTCCAGGTATTAAGGAAGTAACTTCAAATATTTTCTCAAGAAGAATTGCAAAGAAACATATAACTATATACCAGGGTAAAAAAAAATTCTTTTCAATGTATCTTGTTTCAGAACAACATTGCCAAGTTCTGCGCACCACATTACAGGAAAGATATTGCAGTTGCAGAGCAGGTGCAGAGATGAGCAACAAAATTGATACGTGGGATGGAAGGTCTCGCTTACCAAGAAAGGTTAGATAAACTGTGTTTATTTAGTCTAGAGAAAAGACGCCTTAGAGGGGATCTAATTAACATGTATAAATACATCAGAGGCCAATATAATAGCTTGGCGGATGAGCTTTTTGTCCCTAGGCCTTCTCAAAGGACTAGAGGACATGATCTGCGCATGGAGGAAAAACGTTTTAGCCATTTATTTAGGAAAGGGTTCTTTACAGTAAGAGTGATTAAGATGTGGAATGCATTGCCACAGGAAGTCGTTATGGCAAACTCTATACCTGCATTTAAAGGGAGCTTAGATGCTTTCCTTGCGTTGAAAGACATCCATGGCCACAATTACTAGGTAATGCCTAATGATGTTGATCCAGGGATTTTATCTGATTGCCATCTGCAGTCGGGAAGGAATTTTTCCCTTTTGGGGCTAATTGGACCATGCCTTGTAAGGGTTTTTTCACCTTCCTCTGGATCAACAGGGATATGTGAGGGAGCAGGCTGGTGCTGTACTTGATGTATGTATGTCTTTTTTCAATCAAAATAACTATGTAACTATGTAACATATTTGCTATTACCTTGTATATCCTGTAGAGCTTTGTGAGCTTGCATGTTATGCTGGGTATACACCATGAGATTTTTTGGCATATAGATGGTTTGATTTTTCCAACAGGTCTGATCTTATTTTCGATAGTTTTTCTGATCAATTTCTCATAGAAGTGAATGGTAATCGATCATAAAAAAAAAATCGGAACATCGATCGGATGGTGGGCGGGTCAATCTTACCTGTCTGGCGTCTTCTTCAGTCATCCCTCGGCGCCTCCCACGATGCGCTCCAAGCGGCGGTCACGTGATTACAAACACTTTCTCCTTCCGGGTTGAAGGAGGAAGTGTTTGTAATCACGTGACGCGCGTGGAGCGCATCGTGGGAGGCGCTGAGGAACGACCGAAGAAGATGTCAAACAGGTAAGATTGACCCCCCACCCACCCCGCACAGGTGTACTGGGAGATATCCGGATAGTAACCATCATGATGTCTCCCGTTTCCGGATTTGAGCAGCACTACTGCCGAATGATTTCAGTTTTTGCTTTAATTGCTTGAAAGCAAGAGATTTAAAGTGGTCTGAAACTCTGACATAACATTCAATAAAAATGTGTTTTCCTACTTTTTATTACTCATACTGTTATCGTATTTGCATTTGTGCACACGTAATGTCTGTTCACAAACTACAAGTTTCCAAAGTGTAGTTTTTTTACCCTGAAAGCTGGCATTGCATTTTATTATTTTTAATTATAACTGCTTTTTTATTATATATTAAAATCTTTTAATGAGCTATTCTGAACACTGTGTGTGCCTGAAGCAGAGACAGTTTCTCAGAGAGTGTTTGTTTACATTCCAGTGTTGATACATTTGTGTTTAATAAGTAAAAAAGTGTTGTTGTTATTTCCAGTTTGTATGCGGATTTGAAGCTGAATAGCAGGAGAAAGTGCTTTGTTTAACCATTTAACCACCAGTGATGTTCTGCTAGAATTTTTTTCTGGGATAGTAGCTTACAAGCTGTGAGGAATTTTATAGCAAAATAGAAATGCTGGCTTTCAGACCACTTAGGCTGCATTTCCACTTGTGCGGTGCGAATCGCCGCGGTAAAAATTCGCATGCGGATGCGAAATTCGCATGCGGGTCCATGCGAATTTTCATGCGTATTCGCACGCGAATTCGCATGGATGACGATGTATGCGAATTTAACCATGGCAGTGCTGGTGTGCTTTTCCATTGTTTCTGTGCGAATTCGCATGAAAATTCGCATGAAAATTCGCATGAAAATTCGCATACCCAAACCTCATGCGAATTTCCTATTAAATGCATTGTATGCGATTCGCATAGCGGTATGCGGTATGCGAATTCTGATGGCTCTGCCATGCGAATTTTTTCTGCACAGAAAAACGCAAAGGAATCCTGACAAGTGGAAACAGTCCCATTCACTTGTATTGCTATGCGAATTTGCATGCGAAAAACGCATGCGAATTCGCGATAGTGGAAATGAGCCCTTACTTAAAGTAGCTGTAAGGATCATTCTAAGTGACAATTATTTAATCACTTCATCCCCAAGGATTTCTCCCCTTAAAAAAACAGAGAGCAGTTTTTACCTGTCAGCGCTCCTTCCATTAATTCGTCTATACTACTTATCACAACAAAATAATTTATATCTTGGTTTTTTTTGCCACCAATTAGACTTTCTTTGGGGGGTACTTTTTGTTAAAAATTATTTTATTCTAACGGCGGTTTAACAGGAATAATAAGGAAAAATTGAATATTATAGTTTTAAAATAATACATGCTACCGTAATTAAAACCCACACATTTTATCTGCCCATTTGTCCCGGTTATTGCAACATTTAACATTTTTCCCTAGTATAATGTATGGCGCCAATATTTTATTTGGAAATAAAGGCGCATTTTTTCAGTTTTGCATTCATCGCTTATTAAAAGCCCATATTTAAAAAAATAACAGTAATATACGCTCTTGACATACATATTTAAAAAGTTCAGTCCCTAAGTAACTATTTATTTATTTTTTATATATATTTATAAAAGATTTATTTGGGGAATTATGGAAGAGTTTGAGAGGTAAGGAGTTATTCAATTAAAACCCACATTTTATTTGCCCATTTGTCCCGGTTATTGCAACTTTTAAAATATTTCCCTAGTACAATGTATAGCGCCAATATTTTATTTGGAAATAAAGGTGCATTTTTTCTGTGTTGCATCTGTCAATAGTTACAAGCTCATAATTTAAAAAGTATCAGTAATATACCTTCTTGACATACATATTAAAAAAGTCCGGGGCATGGCTTGCTTGTTGCCGGATGAGGACGCAGACTGCTTAAGCTCCCGGGCCAACGCTCTCTTCCTGCTGCTTAATCTCATTTATACAGCTCACAGCTTGCTCATGACGGGTCGGAGGAAGAGGGGGAAAGATTCTGCACCTCCCAAGCCCAGTAGATCACAAATCAAGCACTTCTTGAGACCATTGGAGAAACGGCTTGCTGATATGCGGTCATCCAAGATGGCGTCTGAGGCCTCCACTTCTCCACGCCAGAACACAGCGCAACATGGAAACTCCCCAAAATCACAGCTCTCCAAAGCAGGTACCGCTCAACCATTCCCACCGACTGCAGGCACTCAACATCCCCAGAATTCTCCACTTTGATCGCCTGGATCATCCCCGCAGGTGAACGCCCCGTACTCACCGCAGACCCCGGCCATGCACTCGCCACAGGCCTCACCACTGGCGGCCGCCGCCCACCTCGAGGGAACTTCTCCCAGATCATCTCCGCAGGCGAGCGCTCAACATTCACAGCAGAATACTGCCATGCGTTCGCCGCAGGCTTCACCACTAGCGGCCATCACCCAACATGGGGGTTCACCTCGCTCAGTGTCCAGCGACTACATAGAGGTTGACCTGCACGAATACATCCGTACGCTTCCCACGAAGGACGACCTGGAGAACTGTGTGGCCCGCATTGAAGCGGCATATAGGCGGGAGATGACAGACCTTAAGGCAGATATTAACTCGATAGGTGGCCGCTTAGAAGAAATTGATGCAGCACAAGAGGATCTCTATGCTCGGGTCGAGGCCCAACAATACCAGATTGACTCTCAAGGTCAGTGCCTTCAATCTTTCTTCCTTCAAGTGGATGATTATGAAAACCGCAATAGACGGAATAATCTCAGGATTAGAGGCCTCCCCGAGTCTGTTGATTCCGCCTCGCTTAATTCTACGCTGACTACACTCTTCAACAACCTTCTTAAGTGTCCTACAGACACCCAAATTGAAATAGACCGGGCTCACAGAGAGATTATCATACTACTGGACCTTTCCCGCAACACTCTTCAAATGCGCAAGGCGCTTGGTCCGCTTACTTCAGTGCTCCGTGAACGCCAGATGCAATACAGATGGGGCTATCCTTTTCGCCTGACCATTACTCACGATGGGAAATCGGCTAATTTCACATCTCCTACGGATTTACCTAGAATCCTCCGTGCATTTGATCTCCCAACGGTGATTTTAGGTGAATGGCCTTTTCCCCTGCAGAGCTCCAAACCTGGCCTACCACAACGTGAGAAATGGCATCTCCAGCGGTCTCGCTACAGGCAGAATGTGACCTGAATTTTGCTATCCTACGGCAGATGGCTCCGGACGCTTGAATGCTTATTTCTCTAAGTCCCGGATTGGGCTTGATAGGTTGCAAGTATTTTCGTTTCTTCTAATTCCTCAACCCCCTCTCCCCGTTACCTCCGTCCTTTCCTTCTCTCCATCTTATTGTTATAGGTGGACATTATCGCTATGTTATAATCTTTGATTTTACAGGGATGCTGATGCAGAGACTATACCATATTGGTTCAGATGTTATTTACCTTTATAACGGTTGTTTAATACCTTATGAGCCTTTGCTGTTGAAACTATCCCTGGTTCATAAGACACAGTTAATCAGAATACCTGTATAATGGTCACTCTGATTTTTGTAAAACTGAGAAATATCCAAAGCTGTTGAGCCAGCTTTATAGAAATCTCAATATATGTTTAAATGCAGCAATGTGGAGTGGGCGTGGCTACCCCCTTCTCCGAGATGGGTTCCCGCGCTCCCCTGCACACTGCCATTCTAGGCTTTTTGCCTCGGTATGGCTACCTTTTTCGTGCCTTTGGAGGTTCAGCTGGACTCGCTTGTTCAGCTTTCTACCTCTCACAGATAGCTTGCTATCTGCTTTTTCTATACCCTCTTCTCTCTTATTTTCTTTCTCTGACTACTTCTTTTCTTCTTCTCCACTATACCCTCCCTGTCCCTCCTCCTACTGACAGTGTGATGCTTCGCATGCTTTTCTTCTTATTAACACCATTTATGGATCATGGGTGACCTAAATGTTTTATCATATAATGTAAAGGGCTTCAACATTCTGAATAAACGCTCTCAGATCTTATACCATGCGCATAAGCAGAGAGCGTCTGTTCTTATGTTACAGGAGATCCACTTCAAACTCAATCATACACCACCTATCTCCTCTAAATATTACCCGGTCTGGCACCACTGTTACAACCCAGGCAGTCGTTCTAGAGGTGTTTCTATTGGATTCCATAAATCTATGCAAGTAGAAATTATTGATCAACAGCTTGACCCAATCGGTCGCTACATTTTCTTAAAGATCAAATATCAATCCAGGATTCATACACTTGCATCGATCTATTCCCCCAATAGACAACAAGGGAAAGCTCTCCTTACTTATTTGAACAAACTGGAGAAATTCGCTGAAGGTCAAACCATTATTGCTGCAGATCTTAATATGGCATTAGATCCTACTCTAGACACTTCCTCAGGTCAATCGTCAATCCCCAGATCTATGAATATAAAGATCAAACGGAAACTCCATGATCTTAGGTTGATTGACAGTTGGAGGGCAATGAATCCTGGGGGGAAGGACTTTACTTTTTTTCATATCTGCATTATTCATACAGTAGGATTGACTACATTCTTATTTCTCACTCACTATTGGATCATTGCACACAAAGTAAGATTGGTTCATTTATATGGTCAGACCACTCCCCTGTTCAGTGTTGTCTTTCGGTTGGTGGATTACATAGACCAGATTTCTCCTGGCGACTTAACACCTCCTTTCTCTCAGATACTACCTGCTTTGCTTCTGTGAAGCAGGCCATTATAGATTTTGGTGAATCTCATAAAGAAGATGATACCTCCCCTGTGGTGAAATGGGAGGCCCTAAAGTGTGTACTTCGGGGTCAATTTATTGCACATGGCTCTCGTATCAAGAAAGAGAGATCCTCTCAAATATCTAATCTGCTTAGTGAGATCCACCTTCTTGAAACACAGCACAAAACTTCTCAAACACCTGATGTTGAACTTCGACTATCCACTCTCAGACACAACCTTCTGAGAATACTAGACACGGAAACGCTTATACAACGTGAAAAACTTAAAGCCCACATCTACGAGACGGGTAATAAATGTGGTAGAGCCCTCACCCGCTCTATACATCCAAGACCCTCTGCATCTTTCATCCCTTCCATGAATTCCCCGCTAGGAGGTCCAGTCACAAAACCCAGGGAGATTGCTAATACCTTCCGATCATATTATCAATCCTTATATAACATTGTCGGAAGGTACAGTGATCTCTCCAAGCCCTAACTCAACAAAAAAATCCTGACTTATTTAAATTCTACTAAATTGCCTAAACTTACCGATGATACTATTAAAGAATTAGATGAAGACTTCACGGAAGTCGAAATCATCTCTGCAATCCGATCCTCTAAAAATGGGAAATGCCCAGGACCCGAAGGGTACACTGCTCCTTTCTATAAAAAATTTCAACATCTTCTCACCCCTTACCTCTGTAAATCCTTCAACTCGGTATCTCCAACTACCCCTTTCCCAACCCAAGCCTTACAAACACACATCACTGTCATTCCCAAAGAAGGGAAAGATCCCAAAGAATGTGGCAGTTATCGCCCTATCTCTTTAATTAATTTAGACATGAAAATCTATGCCAAAATAATTGCAGTTCGCCTCAAACCCTACATTCCCGACCTGATACACACAGACCAATCTGGGTTTGTCCCCCATAGGGAGGCCCGAGACAATGTCCTCAAAACAATAACTCTGACTGAATATGCTCAAAAATCTAATATTAAATCTTGTCTGATGTCCACTGACCCTGAGAAGGCGTTCGACAGGGTCCATTGGCAATTTCTGGAGCTCACCCTTCAAAATGTTGGTCTTGGACCCTCCCTTTTACAAAAAATGATGGTCCTTTATAGTAGCCCCTCTGCAAGGGTTTGAGTCAATGGGATCCTGTCGGACGCCTTCAAGGTCAGTAATGGCACCCGTCAATGGTGCCCTCTTTCTCCACTATTATACATCCTAACGATGGAACATTTTGCCACGGCCCTCAGACAAAACCCTTCAATCCATGGTATTCACTGTGGTACATCTCACTTTAAAGCTGCACTATATGCAGATGACCTGCTACTTTTTGTTACATCCCCTCAAATTTCTATTCCTAATATTTTGGCGGAAGCCGAAATATTTGGGGCATTAACCTCTTGAGGACTGCTGTGTTAAACCCCCCTAAAGACCAGGCACATTTTCATCAAATTGGCCACTGCAGCTTTAAGGCCAAGCTGCAGGACCGCAAAACACAGCACACAAGTGATTCCTCCCCCCTTTTCTCCCCACCAACAGAGCTCTCTGTTGGTAGGGTCTGATCGCCCACCCCAGTGTTTGTTTGTTTATTTGTGCTTGGTTTTTATTTGTTTTTTTAAACAAAAACAGTTTTTTTTCCCCTCTCTTGTATAGACCCCTCCCTCCCCCCGCCGGCCAATCCCTGTGATTAGCTGTCATAGGCTTCAGCCTATGACAGCCGATCACCTTCGTGGCTCAGGAGGGGACAGCCGTGTCACACGGCTGTCCCCAGTACAGCGCTGCTGCTGATCGCAGCGCTGTACGGGTAATTAGACGGCGATTACGCCGTCTAACAGAGACTGAAGAGGGGGCGGAGCTCCGCCCTCCGAGAATGAGATGCGCGCGCAGCGTGCGCGCGATCTCATTCAAAACAGAGCCCCAGGACTTTACGCCAATTGGCGTTAGGCGGTCCTGGGGCTGCCGCCGCGGCCACGCCCACCGGCGTGACGCGGTCGGCAAAAGGTTAAGTAACTTTAAAATGAATATTTCCAAAACCGAAATGCTTAATATCTCCCTCCCTCATCATATATGTAAGCTTTTACAAGCCAGCTTTCCTTTTAAATGGACCCCACATCACATACGATACTTGGGTATAAACATTACCCCAAATATCCAAGACCTTTATCAAGCCAATTATTTACCCCTCCTACAAAAAGTCACAACAGAGCTTCAAAAACCTTCCTATAACAGACCATCATGGCTAGGCAGAATAAATACTTTAAAAATGGACATTCTCCCTAAATTTCTCTACCTCTTACAGGCCATCCCACTCATTATCCCCAAAGCTTTCGTCAAATCCGTGAAAGCACTGTTTTCCACATATGTATGGGGTCCCCATAAAAAACCACGTCTACAATACTCCCTTCTCTGTAGACCAAAATTGGATGGTGGGTTAAGCTTACCAAACCTTGACATGTATTATAAAGCAGCCACCCTAACACATATTATTGACTGGTTCCACAGTAGGGATACTAAATAATGGGTTATGTTGGAGTCTAACATCTTAGGTTTAGATACGAGAGCATTACCTTGGACGAATAGATCCTCTCTTCAAAATATTCCAAAATGCCCTATCTGGGTCACCAGTGTCCTCTCACTCTGGGATTCATTGCTCTCCAACACATTTATTTCTTCCATCCCAGGTCCACTGACGCCCATACTAGACAATTTAGATTTTCCTCCAGGAGTCCAAGCTAAGTCCTTCTTAGGATTTGAAAGACAAAAATGGCCTCAACTAAGACATATTTTACAAGATGGGGTTCTGCCAAATTTTTCGCAGCTCAGAGGTCAGGTTTCCTGGCTTCAGTCAATCCAACTCCAAGACTATACTCGCAAACTCCCTATTTCATCCCAAATTGCACGTAAACTAACTGATTTTGAGAACCTATGTGTGGGATCCTCGAGACCAGACCATACTCTTTCAATTTTATACCAACTCCTGTTGGACTACTTACCAAGCCCTTTTGATAAAATTCGCTCCAAATAGGAACTAGATCTAAAACACTCAATCTCAGAAAAAGATTGGCTGAAAGCGTTGATCCTTACACACAAGTTCTCCCTATCAAATCGTGCTCAGGAAAGGAATTATAAATTAATATCACGCTGGTTCCGCACACCAGTACAAACAATCCACTGGAGCAATGAGGCTTCTACTCTATGCTGGCGTTGTAAATCAGTAGTTGGGGACTACCTACACATGTGGTGGGACTGTACGGTCATCAGACCCCTATGGAACTGGGCCTTTCAATGGTACAGTGAAATGTATTGTTCCCCGATATCTGTCTCTCCAGAAATAACTCTGCTCTCTCTTATACCCGGTTCCATTAGATCTGCAAAAAAAGCCTACTACGTCATCTTTTAACTGCAGTCCGCTACTTAATCGCCTTACATTGGAAGACAGTATTTACACCTACTCAGAAAGACTTAATTTGCACCATTAATGAGATTATGAGAATGGAGGAGCTAGTCCTAACAGCACAAGATAATCATGAGAAATTTATGTTCCAGTGGGCCATTTGGATCGACTATAGAGAGACCAAATGAACCCCCTCGGTAAATGCAGACCCCAAAGTATGCTCTATCTAGTATGGAAATACACCTCCACTGTTTTCTTCTCTTGGCTATTGACACAGGATACCTTAATCGTCCTATTATTGGAATTTATGTCACATGTATTACATGCATAATGTGTACCTTGGTTTATCATCTTCTCATAGTGCCTATCTGTCGGTAGGGGTCTATCTCCCCCACCCTTTCTTCTCTCTCTCTCCTTTGTATCTTTTATTTTCTACCTCTTTGTTTCTATCTATCTCTTTCTAAAATGTGTAAAATAAGGTTCTAATGGTCAAATATTTTTATGTTCATACGGCTAATCTTGAATCTTGGTAAATACATGACTCACAATTCTTGTAATGTCCTTGATGATCCTGTTTCTTCATAATAGTTGTATATGACTTTGACCCTTTTTGAACCAATAAAAATAGTTTTACCAAAAAAAAAAGTTCAGTCCCTAAGGTAACTATTTATGTATGTTTTTTTAATTGTATATTTTTTATAAAACATTTTTTGGGGGTAACTATTGGGGAGTGTCGGAGGAAAGAGGTTAATTTTAAATGTAAAAAAAGTATTTTAATAAAAAAAATGTTTGTAGATGTAATTTTACTATTTGGCCTGGATCCCCACTCGTCCCCGCGGGCGCTCCTTATCTTCCGCTGGATTCCCCGCTATTGTCCGCCCGCGGGGATCGAGCGGGGAATCTATCCGGCGGGTCATCGGACCTGTCGGATATTATCAATCGAGCCATCAGCGGCTCGACTGATAAGGAGCAAACGCTACGTGTATGCCCAGCATTACACTGCACAAACCTGTATTACCAGATGATTAAACGCCTTTGAAGTTAATAGTTCAGTTATAACAAGAGATTGTGGTGGTTCTGCTTTTGTTATCACTAAATGTTTCTTTACTTAATGTTCTATTTCACCAATGTTTGTCCTTGTATGATTCAGCTGCCTGGTCACCTGTGTTCATTGTTTATGGGAAAATCCTGCCCCATGGCTTTCATTGTGGCCAAGTGAAGGAATGCTTGCTAAATGCCTGCTAAATATACAAGGCACACATTAGGATTTCAGAGATAAACAAAGCTTTATGTAAAAAGGCAAAAAAACTTAAACCTCTGTCAGGTTTGTATTCTTTTCTCTACTTTTGTTGCAACAGGAAATCAGTAGGTAAATCTCTCCAGGAGAGACAGTGGCTGCATTCAGATATCTTTTCAGGTAGCCTTGAGCAGGTTTGATTATAGAAGGGCAATGTACTGATGTTCCCACTGCTTCTCTAAACTGAGTGGGTCATGGCACCTTCTATTTCTGAGATGACACTATACAGTTTTCAGCATGGCCAGAGTAGAATCCAGGTGACCTGTAAAGCGTGCCTTAGTAGCTGCAGCTCTGAAGCAACTTAAGTCTTCTAGGAGAAAAGTGCAATATAAGTGTTATGTGTCTCACCTTGTCTTGTCTATTCTCTGTAAAGGTGGCCCTACATCAGGCGACTTGGCAGCCAATCGACTATCCGATTTGATTATTATAATTGAATTGGATGAAAATTGGTGCCACCAAGTGCATTTCCAATCAACGATGCAAATAATTTGGCCCAAAATTGGTAGCATGAATTAGTCAGACATGCTGCAAGATGTAGGGCTGATTTGCTCAATTGGGTACGCAGCAGTAACGGCGAGCACTAACGGGACGAGCAATAAACGTGATGAAACCCCCGATGCTGTCCCCCCTAATGTTCATTGTGCCCCCAGTGCCCATTGCACTTTACATTACCCGTCCTTATCCGCCACTTGTCCGCTGCTGGCTCCGGGCACTGTCATTCATCCATACACCTGCCTCACGCGGTTGCCAGAGTAACGTGGGTGCGTGAGTGACATAGTGTATACTTGCAACCACATGGGGCATGTGTATGAACGAAGGACAGGGACAGGTAAGGTATAGTGCACTCGGCACCGGGGGGCACAGTGAATATTAGAGGGACAGCCTGGGGCTGGTGAACTGGCACATGCGGTGTCACAAGGCCGATTCTAGATCTATTTCAGCATGAAATTAAACAGGACTGGCCTGCGGTGTACAGTATGAGCAGCCGACAAATCTCTCTCTAATCAGATTGGATTAAAGGGAGATTTGTCTCTTGGTTGAATCTGCCCATCATCGCTAGATGTGTGATGTATGTATGTATGTAGATGTATGTAACCTTAAAGAAAACCTGTAACATCAAAAAGTTCCCCTGGGGTGTACTCACCTCGGGAGGGGGAAGCCTCTTGGGTCCCAATGAGGCTTCCCATGCCGTCCTCCGTCCCTCGGGGGTCTCACTGAAGCCCTCCGAACAGCAGAGATGTAAATATTTACCTTCCCGGCTCCTGCGCAGGCGCTGTGGCGGCTCTTGGCTCCGAAATAGGCGGAAATACTCGATCGCCGTCGGGTCTGCTCTACTGCGCAGGCACAAGTCTCCAGCGCCTGCGCAGTAGAGCGGACCCGACTGAGATCGGGTATTTCCGTCTACTTCGGAGCCAAAAGCCGCCACAGTGCCCCCGCTGGAGCCTGGAAAGGTAAATATTGAACAGGCTGTCGGATCTGTCGGGCTCGCTGCAGCAAGACCCCCGTGGGATGGAGGACGGCGTAGGAAGCCTCATTGGGACCCAGTGGCTTCCCCCTCCCGAGGTGAGTACCCCCCAGGGGAACTTTTTGATGTTACAGTGTCTGTTTAAGGGTTAAGAACTCTGAACTATAAATGGCACTGTAGTAACTCTCACTAATTGGTAATTACAGGCTATAAAACTCTTACATGGCAGATAGACAATTCTGAGTGCAGGAAACACATAAAAAAATGAAACAATTCAAGATATGTGTAAAGGTGGCCATACACTGGTCGATTTGCCGTCAGATTTGACCAACAGATGGATCCCTCTCTGATCGAATCTGATCAGAGAGGCATCGTAAGGCCACCTTAACTGCAAACAGATTGTGAATCGATTTCACCCTGAAACCGATCACAATCTGTGGAGCTGCCGCTGCTGCCGCCCCCCCCCCCCCCCCTGCATACATTACCTGTTCCGGCCGGCGCGAGTCCCTGCTGTCACCGCTGTCGTCTTCTCTGCTCCAGACCGTTCCTGCAGCTCTACTGTTTAAACTTCCTGCCGGGACAGGAAGTTCTGTGTAGCTGCAGCCGGTCCGGAACCCAGCGCGGAAAGAAGACAGCGGGGACCAGGGGACTCGCGCCGGCCGGAACAGGTAATGTATACCCGCTGTATTGCGTCGGTCGTCGGGCATTCGAACGCCGCTATCGACGCACTCCCGACCCGCCGACGATCGAGAAAAATCTTCCGCATGGACGGTTCGACGGGAATCAATGGGAACAATTGATTTCGGACGGAAATCGATCATTCTGTCAGCGGTGTGCGCGGCGATTTCACAGCCGATTCGATCACTGTGATCGAATTGGCCGTATATCGGCGGGAAAATCGTTAGGTGTATGGGCCCCTTAAGTGGAAAAACATAAACAACAAATAAAACCTGTTGTCATTCACCAGAGACAATAGACAGTTGTTTAGAGTTTAGACACCTATTTAGGAATCCATTTCTATCCGTGTCTATGTGGACTCAGTGTGGCGCTCCATTACAACTGCAGTTAATGGGGAATGTCATGTAGTGAATGTGTACATGTAACTGAGATGCATTCAGTGCTGTGTATAGTATCTGTCACTAAGGTTAACTAAGGTTTTACCATCTTATGTGCATCACATTTGTGCACATGACAAATGAAAGTTTGTCTTACAAAACAAGCTTTCCCTTTTTTGTACTGCAGTTGGCCAGTGGTAGAGATCCCAGAGGGTCACATGATTACAAATCACACTAATTGATCTCCGATATCTCTCTGGGTGCTGAGGTAGTGATGCATAGCATACCCCGAAAATAGCTGTCGCATGTAGTTGTGAAGGCATATAAAGCACAGTCAGTAAATGAACATTATGGCAGCACAGGATACTGTACTCGTATGTGCTGCAGAAACATTATTTACTGTGCAACAGCAGTAAGGGGTTAAGGTGGAAAAGTAACTAAAAAGTGAGACTAATGTTTGTTTCACATTGAACATTACTCTTCTAGAAAATCAAACAGTGACAGTCTAATGGTGGCTTTAGGGAGATTATTGGGAAATCAATGTAATTCTTTTTAAAGTATCGGTAGCAGGTAAATAAAGGATGTAACTGACAGTAATGTACAGGATATGAAATAGACAAACCTTCCTTAGTGGCTTATTGTGATTGAAATCCTTTGATCAATCCACTGGCGACTCATAAAATGGAGAATCCTTTTCAAAATTGGCATACTTACCAATGTTTACACAATCTAGGCCCCAGATACCTGGAGGACTTGTTGCAACTGTAACACACCTCCAACAACCTCAGATCAACAGATAATTGAAAAGGAGAAACCTCGGTGCACAGTCACAGACCAGATACATAAGAGTGCCAGGGGAATATGTTGGTGCTCCATAAATCAATAATAATAATAGGAGTGCTGCCTACCCAATTATAGCAGCCATGTAGGTACAAGAGGAAAATCGGAAGCGCTCATCTACCTGGAAATTCTTTATAAGTTATAAGTCCAATGTATAAAAACAGGTCACGCATCTGCAAAGTTGGGAGAGGGATAGAGGCAATCGTGGGGATCAATAGCTGTTGACCCCCATGATTGCCTGTATCCCTCTCCCAACTTGGATGTGTGACCTGTTTTTACAATGGATTTATAAAGAAAGAAGTTCCAGGTGGATGTATGCCTCCGCTTTTCCTGTGGTACCTACAGGGTCTAACAACTTGACCACCCCCAGTCTAAAAACCATTGGAGCATCCCGTACCCTTTCTTGTTTCAATCATTTTTAAGTTTTATAAACAGAATAAACAGACAGAAATTGTCTCATACAGGTTACAGAACAAATCAATCAGACATTTGAATCAATCTGTAACAATAACTAAAGATTCAAAAAGTAGGTTCAATTTAACAACCAGAATAATTGTGTAAAATAAGCGGATCTTTTACAAGCTTAAAGGGACTCCGAGAAGTGCAGAAAATATGGAAACATGCATATCATTTTAAAGCTCTCTTTCTCCTCTTTCCAATGATATATAAACCGCCGCCCTACGCCTTTTAGTTTTCGGTATTTTCGCGATTGAAATTACCACGGCCGCGATTTCGATCGCGAAAATAGAGAAAACTAAAAGGCGTAGAGCGACGATTTAGGTGTCGTCAGAAAGAGGAAAAAGAGAGCTATAAAATGATATCCATCTTTCCATAGTTACATTGTATTACACAGGGCGACTTTTTCTCAAAGTCAGCAGCTCCATTCAGCAGAAAAAGTCGCCCTGTATAATACAATGTAACTATGGAAAGATGGATATCATTTTAAAGCTCTCTTTCTGACGACACCTAAATCGTCGCCCTACGCCTTTTAGTTTTCTCTATTTTCGTGATCGAAATCGCGGCCGCTGCAATTTCAATCGCGAAAATAGGGAAAACTAAAAGGTGTAGTGCGGCGCTTTATATATCATTGGAAAGAGGAGAAAGAGAGCTTTAAAATGATATGCATCTTTCCATAGTTTCTGCACTGCTCGGAGTCCCTTTAAATCAAATAGGGAGTGCCTTTTATAGTCGATAAAAATTATGTCAAATGTGAACAGCAAGGGAAAAAGTGCCAGTGGGAATACATATGAAAGGAATACTGTAGGGGGAAAATGAGCTGAACTTACTCAGGGCTTCTAATGGTTCCCCGCAGACATCCTGTTCCCACGCAGCCACTCACCGATGCTACGGCCCCGCCTCCGGTTCACTTCTGGAACTTCAGACTTTAACCACTTGCCGACCGCACGCTTATACCGTGCGTCGGCAAAGTGGCAGCTGCAGGACCAGCGACGCAGTACTGCGTCGCCAGCTGCAGGCTGATTAATCAGGAAGCAGCCGCTCGCGCGAGCGGCTGCTTCCTGTCAACTCACGGCGGAGGGCTCCGTGAATAGCCTGCGGGCCGCCGATGGCGGCTCGCAGGCTAAATGTAAACACAAGCAGAAATAATCCGCTTTGTTTACATTGTACGGCGCTGCTACGCAGCAGCGCCGTAAGGCAGATCGGCGATCCCCGGCCAATCAGCGGCCGGGGATCGCCGCCATGTGACAGGGGACGTCCTGTCACTGGCTGCACAGGACGGATAGCGTCCTGTGCAGCCCGGATCTCCGGGGAAGGGAGGTAGGAGAGGGAGGGGAAGAATGTCGCCGCGGAGGGGGGCTTTGAGGTGCCCCCCCGCAACATGCCTGCACGCAGACGCGATCAGACCCCCCCTGCACATCATCCCCATAGGGGGGAAAAAAGGGGGGCGATCTGATCGCTCTGCGTGCACCCTGATCTGTGCTGGGGGCTGCAGAGCCCACCCAGCACAGATCCCAACAAACAGCGCTGGCCCTTAAGGGGGGGTGAAGGGTGGGTCCTCAAGTGGTTAAAGTCTGAAAACCACTGCGCCTGCATTGCCATGTCCTCGCTCGCGCTGATGTCAACAGGAGCGTACTGCGCAGGCCTAGTATGGTCTGTGCCTGCGCACAGACTATGCACAGACTCCTGGTGACATCAGCAGGAGCGAAGACACGGCAACGCAGGCGCAGTGGTTTTCAGACTTTAAAGTCTGAAATTCCAGAAGTGAACCGGAGGCGGTGCCGGAGCATCGGTGAGTTGCTGCGTGGGAACAGGATGTCTGCGGGGGACCATTAGAAACCTCAGGTAAGTTTAACTCATTTTCCCCCAACCCCCCTACAGTATTCCTTTAAGAAGGTATCTCCCACCCATTAACTAAACCAATCGTATTTGGGTAGGGATAAATTCCAAGTGAAACCTACTAAGGCAGCAAATGAGGCCTGACTTCCAGCGAAGGCAGGAGTAAGATGCATATATAATTCTCCTTATAATAAAAATTGAGGAGATAGTAAAAAGTAAGAGTAAGAGTAGAAGAACGGGGAGTGCCAGATCAGTAATATCTATTTATTTTCCTGTACCCTTTCAAATGCCTTGCCACACCCATTCAAGACAGTTCCAGCCTTGGAAAAGTTTACATCAAACTGAAAAGCCACCTGTTTAGTCTGGCATATAGGATCACATAACTTTTACCCTGTAACATATCACAAACTGTAACTGTGTACTGATCTAAGACAAGCCTGTGTGCTTTGGGTCCTGTGGGAGAAAAGCACTTTACAAATGTTGTGTTGTAGTTAAGATACAACGAAAGCACCAATCAATGACTAGGCATGTATGGGTCATCACTACACTTTTGTTTAGGGGCTACTGAATAAAATGCCTGTTTTTTATATTATGTTAAATTACGTTAAATTGTTTTATTTTCCTGTATTTGTAGGTGCTGCCGTTATTAAAGGGTCTTCCAATGGAACAAATTAAACCATCTGTTAAATGGTTCATAGAAACACAGTCAGATTGGTTCATACAAAATGGAATCCCTGAATGGTTTCACGGTATCATCACAAGAAAGTAAGAGGTTTTATATATATTTGTTACTATGTGTTGTATTTTATATTGCTATATTGTAGCATATCCAGTCTAACAGATACTGGGATTGTTGTATGTACATGAACTCAGTAATGTGTACATTGCAGGATAATTTGGTTGTCAATATCAGGTTAAGATGATATGCCCTAACATGTTCTATGTCCTTTTGTGTTGATGTAGCTTGTTCATTTTTCTTTACAAAAACAATAAAAAATTGAATTGTTAAAAAAGGGGTAAAAAGTAGTTACTGAAATGATGACCATTTACATGATTACATAGTGCCATAAACTGTGGCAGTTACCAGCAGAGAACAATGCTGGGTTAGGACATTGAGGGACCTGGCAGCGGTCACACTACCACAGATGGTATGCTGTGCTTTGGCACTGTGTCTCGGTTTGTGTTTCCGCTAAATGGATGCGCTCCATCCATTATGCATCTGCTCCACTTCCACCTGCCATCTAAAGCAATCACAGCTGACCAGTCCCACCGCCAATCGCTGCCGCTTAGTCCCTCTCTGAAATCAGCCCGGAAGCCAGCAGAAGAATGGGGCTCTCCATAGGCTGCATTAGGCCAATTCTCCCTAGCAACAGGGAGAATTTAAATTGGTTCATCATGAACCAATGAGAATTCCCACTGCTACTGAGTATTCCCAGTGGTCTTTTGCACCCCAATGGGGATCCCCATGCTTCATCCCTGTATACAGGGACCAAGTTGCAGCGATTTGCGTAGCCCGGGGCAGATGCAGAGGCATCCGCCTGCCCGAGATTATCGTGGACTGCAAAGAAGTATGGTCGTCTGCTGCAACGGATACCACTGATCTGTTGCAACATGACAAGTGTGAACGGCTCCTATGTATAACACAGAAGCTGTTCACTGTCCAGTTAGTAATGAGTGGAGAACGGATAATCAACAGATTAATGATTACATTCCCTTAAAGTGGAATTAAACTCAGAACTTCCTCTCTGCTCTAAAAGATAAGCAGTGTTTACTTATAATCAGAGAGCTGCATTCACAGCTGCTGATTAGAGCTAATTATAGGCTGGTCTGCCTAAACTCACACAGAACACACAGCAATGAATTATTTGTCAAATGAAGGCTTATCTTTGCCTGCTGTGCAAGAGTTAAAGTGGATCCGAGATGAACTTTTACTCATTGCATAATTGTGTTCCTTTCCTATTGTTTATAGGGCAGTCCTCAAGCCAAATACTTTTTTGTTTTTGTTTTAATACTCTAATTCCCTATAAACTAAAGAAGCCACGCCCACAGGTTTTCAGAGAGCCAAGGCACTTTCAGACAGTAGCAAGGGCTCATGGGTGCTCAGTCTGGGCAGGAGGAGGGGGAGGTATTACTAGCCAGAGATTTCAGAGGCAGAGGGGAGGAGGGAGGAGGAGGGGGGATTAGTTTTTTTTGCTCAAGATGCAGATAAGCCTGCCTCTGTGTAATGTTTACAAACAACATGGCTGCTGTCATTGTATCACAGGAATAATCAATCATATTCTATTAAAGCTGTTTGCAGCTAGATTTGCTGTGTAAACTATCCAAACTTTAGATAAGATATATAGACAAGTTACTTGTTATAGTTAGTTTTCCATCTCGGATCCGCTTTAAGGCCACTTTAATAGTCTCCTTTAACACCACAAAGCATTCTGCCTACCCTAAGAGCGCATACACACGCCTGATTTATTCAAACGACAGGTCGCCAGACCCGCCAGCAGGGCGGCCGTTCTAGTGACCGTTTCCATGTGTGTACAGTCTGTCGGCAGGCTGATAAGGCTGGTTCTGTCCGCATAACCACCAACCTCATATTTCCGCATTTCTTCCCCCATGTGTTTGCCGGCATTATAGCACATGGGGTGTGTGTGCCGTCAAACACTTGCCCCACGTGCTATATTCCGGTAGTCATGTGGGGCCAGATATGGCTGACACAGCGTCAGACCCTAGAGGGTAAAGTTATAGGTAAACTATAATTGCTGATTGTTTGCGATTATCGTTGCGGCCACATACCCGTTTGATCATGTCAAACCGATGGTCAATTAACCACCAAGTCCAGTAATCTATGGGAACCTTTAGACTTGTCAGTCTCTGATCATTTTCAGTTGTATTTGATTTATTTTTTTAATTGGTTGCTCAGGAACCACACTCTCAGTTTGTGTTTTTGATATGGTGATAAGTGCGGGCACATAAAGTTATCCAAAGCTGAGCTCTCATCCTTCCACATGCATTGTGGCTGTGAATAACTCCAGAACTATTGACATTATCATGTATGTAAATATAATACATTCCAGTCACATGTTGTTGGAACATTATCACATTACCTTTGCACAAAATTCAAAGCACACATTGTCCTCAGGCATTATATGAGCAGCTAAGATTGTTCCCTCCAGAACACGTGAGAGTAGGACTCAGCAAGACACATATTTAGGACGTTCAGCCACTGTGAGGTAATGCAGCGCCTGTATCTGGTAATGTGGGACGCTGCGTAGTAAAATGCTTACCTGTCTGTATCTCATGAACAACGCTATAAACAAGTAACTCTGAGTCACACCTGGATACTGGAAACTCACTACATAGGTGCTTGACAAAGTGTGAATCATTCTGAATTGTTAACATTCCTCCATGCATAATATATACTACCATTCTCTACCACCAGCACAAACACCTCCTAGGAATGGGCCATAGTTTTTGCTTTTAGTAGAGTGACACTTTCTGTGATCACAGCATTTCCATACAGTAGTTTACATGACATAGACAATATTGGTATAATTTTCGTTTCAATAGATTTTTATTGAATAAAAGGTTTTTAAACAAACAAGTTAACATAATTGTAGCAAGAAGTCAACTGGTGTACATTTTGCTTGTGCGTCATAAGAACACCTTAATAAAATATTAATAAAAAAGAGAATTGCAAAGGGTATGCAAATATTTCACAGTGAATTCCTAACATCTTAAAGGGGCACTATGGCAAAAAATTGTAAAATTTAATATATGTACAAACATAAACCAATAAGAAGTATGTTTTTTTTTCCAGAGTAAAAAGAGCCATAAATTACTTTTCTCCTATGTTGCTGTCAATTACGGTAGGTAGTAGAAATCTGACAGAAGCGACAGGTTTTAGACTAGTCCATATCTTCATAGGGGATTCTCAGGGATTTATTTATTTTCAAAAGCACTTAGTGAATGGCAGTTGCTCTGTCCAATTGCCAAAAAACTGTGTAGGGAGCAGGGAGGCTGGCCAGCATCATTGTTTAAGTCCTTTTTAGGGAATATCTTTATAAAGAATACAAGCCTTGCTGAGAATCCCCTATGGAGAGATGGACTAGTCCAAAACCTGTCACTTCTGTCAGATTTCAACTACCTACTGTAAGTAATAGCAACATAGGAGAAAAGTAATTTGTGGCTCATTTTACTCTGGATAAAATGTATTTCTTATTTGTCTATGTTTTCACATGTATTACATTTTACAATTTTTCACCATAGTGCCCCTTTAAAGAAGAATAACTGCTAGCAGTTTAATATCTAACTGAATTATACATTTCTTTAGAAGTAAGACTAAGCTGGCAAAGTTACCTCAAAACGAGGTTCAGCATTGAAAGCATATTCCCCTTCAAGGGTACCCCATAAGGACATCATAACATAGGTGCACCTAGTTGAGAAACATGAACTAGTAACTTTTTCTGAAACAAGGAGGAAAGAGAAAGGAAGAAAGAAGAAAAGAAGGAAGAAGAAAAGAAGCAACTTCTCCCCGGGCAACCTTTTGCGATATACTGACATCACATTACGCAATAACCATATCCATCACAGAGCACCTAGCGAAGGAGGGGGAAGTACATGATAGTATTGAGAGTAAATATCTTTTCAAATTGTATGAGTTTATCAAGCAAAATTGCCCACATTTTGTCATAAAACATAGCTTGACCTAGCCGCTGCAACACAGACTGGTATGACAGAGTGGGGGTTCTCCATGCAGCAGCTATGACTTGCTTGGTTGCTGAAAATATGTGTGTAATCAGCTTAAAGTGCTTGTTCGAAACCCCTTCTGGCTTGAAACCGAACAATGCAGTTTCCGGAGATTTTGGGAAAGACGTACCAGCTATCGAATAGATTCTTTGATATATACTCTATGCCATAATCTCCTGACTTTAGGACATTTCCACCATATATGTGGAGGTACCATCCTGTGTGGTATGTGGAGGTGCCATCCTGTGTGGTGTGAGGTACCACCGAAATAAAACTTTGATATTTGTTTCAACAACGTTAGAGCAGATTGAGGATTTATGTACATTCTGCCATATCTTTTTTATATCCTCAATATCCAGTTCAATGTTTAAATTATGTTCCCATTTCTGCACATACGAGGGTTTGTGTTGTTTTGGGGTAGCAACCAAGCAAGCAAAAATTAGGGAGATCATACCTGGGGCAAATGGGTCTGAATAACATTTATGTTCAAAAATGGTGTGAGTTAGCAGGGATTCTGATCCTACCATAAATTTTTGTATAAAATGTTTAACTTGAAGGTATCTAAAGATTTCAGAACTCTGTAATTTCCTTCCCTCTACTAATGCTTGAAAGGGTTTAACACCTGTGTCAGTGACTAAATCATACACTATGGTGAGATTGTTTTCTTTCCATTTAGCAAAAGTCTTATGCTGGGCATACATGGCACGTTTATGCACCGGAATCGAGCTGCTGGCTTGATGCCGGCGTGTCCCTGCTCGTCCACGCGGGCGTGTGGATCGATTCCCGCTCGTCCCCATGGGCCAGTGCAGTTTCTAGGCTAAAATGCACCCTGGGCGAGGGTGTAAAAATTGCGCCCCCCCGGACCCCTCCCCCCGGAGCAAGGTATGGATGCCCGCAGTATAGGTTTGCCAGGTCTAGTTGCACTTAGTATAGGTCCCCCCGAGTATAGGTAGCCAAGAATAGGTACCCAGTATAGGTAGCCAGCTATAGGTCCCCCCAGTATAGGTAGCCAGGCATAGGTGAGCCAGTATAGTTGCCCCCACTATAGGTTAGCCAGGTAGGTGCCTCCAGTATAGGTAGCCAGTATAGTTGCCCCAGTATAGGTTAAATAGGCAGGCGCCCTCGGTATAAGTTAGATAGGTAGGTGCCCCAGTACAGGTTAGCTAGGTGGGTGCCTCTAATATAGGTAGCCAGAATAGTTGCCCCCAGCATAGGTTAGATAGGTAGGTGCCCCCAGTATAGGTTATTTAGGTAGGTGTCTCCAATATAGGTAGCCAGTATAGTTGCCACCTGTATAGGCTAGCTAGGTAGGTATGTGCCCCCAATACAGGTTAGATAAGTGCCCCCAGTATAGGTTAGATAGGTAGCTGCCCCCCCCAGTATAGGTTACATAGGTAGCTGCCCCCCAGTATAGGTTAGATAGGTAGGTGCCCCTCAGTATAGGTTAGATAGGTAGGTGCCCCCCAGTATAGGTTAGATTAGGTAGCTCCCCCCCAGTATAGGCTAGATTAGACAGGTGCCCCCCAGTATAGGTTAGATAGGTAGCTGCCCCCCAGTATAGGTTAGATTAGGTAGCTGCCCCCCAGTATAGGTTAGATTAGGTAGGTAGCTGCCCCCCAGTGTAGGTTAGATAGGTAGCTGCCCCCCAGTGTAGGTTAGATAGGTAGGTGCCCCCCAGTATAGGTTAGATTAGGTAGCTCCCCCCCAGTATAGGCTAGATTAGACAGGTGCTCCCCAGTATAGGTTAGATAGGTAGCTGCCCCCCAGTATAGGTTAGATTAGGTAGCTGCCCCCCAGTATAAGTTAGATTAGGTAGGTAGCTGCCACTCAGTGTAGGTTAGATAGGTAGCTGCCCCCCAGTGTAGGTTAGATAGGTAGCTGCCCCCCAGTGTAGGTTAGATTAGGTAGGTGCCCCCCAGTATAGGTTAGATAGGTAGCTGCCCCACAGTGTATGTTAGATAGGTAGCTGCCCCCCAGTGTAGGTTAATTAGGTAGGTGCCCCCCAGTATAGGTTAGATAGGTAGCTGCCCCACAGTGTTGGTTAGATAGGTAGCTGCCCCCCAGTGTAGGTTAGATTAGGTAGCTGCCCCCCAGTGTAGGTTAGATAGGTAGCTGCCCCCCAGTGTAGGTTAGATTAGGTAGGTGCCCCCCAGTATAGGTTAGATAGGTAGCTGCCCCACAGTGTTGGTTAGATAGGTAGCTGCCCCCCAGTGTAGGTTAGATTAGGTAGTTGCCCCCCAGAGTAGGTTAGATTAGGTAGCTGCCTCCCAGTATAGGTTAGATAGGTAGCTGCCCCCCAGCGTAGGTTAGATTAGGTAGGTGCCCCCCAGTATAGGTTAGATAGGTAGCTGCCCCCCAGTGTAGGTTAGATTAGGTAGGTGCCCCCCTAGTATAGGTTAGATTAGGTAGCTGCCCCCCAGCGTAGGTTAGATTAGGTAGGTGCCCCCCAGCGTAGGTTAGATAGGTAGCTGTCCCCCATAATGGAGGGGGGAGCCGGAGCCGCGGGGAGGGCAGCCCGACCTCTCCCTCCCTCTCCTGGGCCGCCCTCCGTGCTCCCCCCTCAGACGCATACTCAGGCAGGAAGCGCCGCTGTTTACAACTCACCTCCCTGGCTCCAAGCGCTGCTCTCTCGCCGCCGGTCTTTTCCTCTCTGCCTACATGCTGATACACATGCTGCTTCCGGCAGCGTGTGTATCAGCGTGTATACACAGAGGAGATCGGCGGCGAGAGAGCAGAGCTTGGAGCCAGGGAGGTGAGTTGTAAACAGCGGCGCTTCCTGCCTGAGTATGCGTCTGAGGGGGGAGCACGGAGGGCGGCCCAGGAGAGGGAGGGAGAGGTCGGGCTGCCCTCTCCGCGGCTCCGGCTCCCCCCTCCATTACAGCGCCCCCCTCCTAACAGCGCCCAGGGCGGCGGCACGCCCCGCACGGCCCAAGAAACGGGCATGCCGTGGGCAGTTCCTTATCAGCCGCTCGTTTCTTCCATTGTCTGCCCACGGGGATCGAGCGCGGAATCGATCCGCCGCGGTGATCGAACAGGTTGAATATTATCAATCGAGCCATCAGCGGATCAATTGATAACAACTATTGCGCCATGTATACAATCAAAAAGCAGATAAGCGCTCAAAAAGTCCAGTCCTGAATTTAAAGTTAGACACTTCCTGTCGTCTCAATTGATCTCATAGAGATAAAACATATATTTCATCCGGGGATAGTTGACACATCAGTATCTGGGGCTGACGGGCGCCATCTTTGTTGTATGATCTAGCGGCGGGGTTTTTTGATCTGCGGGGATTGTATTGCAAGCCATCCGGCGGTAGCCTACTGAGCATTGGCTGCATGCTCACTATCAAGCCCCGACCGTGCTAGAGACACAGTCCATGAGCTTTGCTCATTTTAATCATTCATTTTTAAATAAACGTGGGAATTATCCCCTTATACGCTATGTGAAGCGTCTCTCATCATTTTCTGGAGGTTCATCCATTTCCTGAAGAGCCCAGCTGAGGTGATTTGTCAGAGAGGCTGAGAGGTGGCCAATACCCCTAACACGCAGACGGCCCTGATAGGCCGCATCATCTGGTGAGTCGTTATACATTGGGGGGGAAGATACTGATGTGTCAACTATCCCCGGATGAAATATATGTTTTATCTCTATGAGATCAATTGAGACGACAGGAAGTGTCTAACTTTAAATTCAGGACTGGACTTTTTGAGCGCTTATCTGCTTTTTGATTGTATCCCTTGTATTACTGATAGCGCTCCACTATATACGTTAGTGTAACGTTTGGAAGTCCTGATATTATTTGAGATTGTAAAGCGCTTATGTACTTTTGTATTTTATTGCGCCATGTATGCCCAGCATTAGGATTAGATAAGCCTGGTGAGAAATAGGGATGACCTATTATCGTGGACATGGGCCGATGCAAAGACATCAAATTGCCCTTTCTTCTAGCGCAATCCCATACCTTAAGGGAGTGCATGATTAATGGATAATTTATCTTTTTGCGAGTTGGAGGGTCTACCCATAGCAGATTAGAAAGCTGAATTGGTTTACTATATTCCCGTTCTATAAGTACCCATTTAGGAAGTCTGTGGGTAGCTTGCCATAATGCTAATTGTGCAACCTGAGCCGCTTGATAATATTTAGTTATATTGGGAAGCCCTAACCCCCCATTTTGCTTAGATCTGTAAAGTACTTGTTTAGCTATCCTAGGTTTAATGGTCCCCCCATATGTAGGATTCTATCAGTTTTTGTAGCTGGATAAGGGTGTTTGAAGGTACTAATACAGGCAAAACTAAAATAATATAATATTTTAGGAAGAACTACCATCTTTACTGCGGCTAGTCTTCCTAGCCAGGATATATAATATCTCTTCCAGCTGTCCAACAAAGTTTTAACCACTTGCCGACCGCACGCTTATACCGTGCGTCGGCAAAGTGGCAGCTGCAGGACCAGCGACGCAGTATTGCGTCGCCAGCTGCAGCCTAATTAATCAGGAAGCAGCCGCTCTTACGAGCGGCTGCTTCTTGTCAATTCACGGCGGGGGGCTCCGTGAATAGCCTGCGGGCCGCTGATGGCGGCTCGCAGGCTAAATGTAAACACAAGCGGAAATAATCCGCTTTGTTTACATTTGTACGGCGCTGCTGCGCAGCAGCGCCGTAAGGCAGATCGGCGATCCCCGGCCAATCAGCGGCCGGGGATCGCCGCCATGTGACAGGGGACGTCAAAGCCCCCCTCCGCGGCGAAATCCTCCCCCTCCCTCTCCTACCTGCCACCCCCGGGAGATCTGGGCTGCACAGGACGCTATCCGTCAGCCAGCCACGGATAGCGTCCTGTGCAGCCCAGATCTCCCGGGGGTGGCAGGTAGGAGAGGGAGGGGGAGGATTTCGCCGCGGAGGGGGGCTTTGAGGTGCCCCCCCCGCAAAATGCCAGCCAGGAGGAGCGATCAGACCCCCCCTGCACATCATCCCCCTAGTGGGGAAAAAAGGGGGGCGATCTGATCGCTCTGAGTGCCCTTTGATCTGTGCTGGGGGCTGCAGAGCCCACCCAGCACAGATCACCTAAAACAGCGCTGGTCCTTAAGGGGGGGTAAAGGGTGGGTCCTCAAGTGGTTAATGTTGTTGCGGAGGGCAGGGTAACTTGCTTTGTATGTGGCTTGATAAATGTTTGTTAATGATATACCCAGGAATGGCAGTTTGTGGGGTTCCCATCGAAATTCAAAACTGTTTTGTAATCTACTAACAGTTAAGCCGTCTAGAGTAATGTTCAGGGCTTTTGATTTTTTACTATTTAAGCTTAAACCAGAGATATCCTTGAATAGTGTTAATATTATAGATAGGTTTGGAAGTGAGATAAAAGGATTAGAGAGGAAAAGAATTACATCGTCTGCATACAAATTAATTTTGTGCTGAATCCCTTTAATGTTTATACCCCCAATATCTGAATGGTCCCTAATCATAGCCGCAAGGGGCTCTATAGCCAGCGCAAACAGCAGCGGGGACAACGGGCAACCCTGACGTGTGCCTCTCGAAATGCGAAAGCGAGCCGACCCAAAACCATTATATTGTACGAACGCTTGGGGTTCAGAATACATGGCGCCTATCCAAGTTAGAAAATGAGGGCCAAAACCCCACAATTTGAGGAGGTGAAATAGGTATTTCCAAGATACGGAATCAAATGCCTTTTGAATGTCGAGTGACAGCAACATCATTGGGCATTTTTGGGTTTGCGCTTTATTAATAATGTAGAATAAGCGTCACACGTAGTTCCCCGCCTGTCTCCCCGGCATAAACCATTTTGGTATAATTTTATAGGACTTCTAGCCCTTTTTTTTAAAGTACCTAATATTTAATAATATGCAATTAATTAAAACATCAAAAGCTACATTTTGAAAAAAAATCAATTTTGACATGATAAATATATATTAAAAGTACAGTTAAGGTTTATTATGACTATAGTTTTGATTTAACCTCCCTGGCATTATGATTATTTCCAGATTTAGGGTCTAAAAGCCGTGCATTTTTTTTTCACAAGCTTTTAGACCCTAAAAACATACCACGGAGAGATCTGCAGCAGCTCCTGCATATAACTGCATGGGATTACCGCTTTGAGCTGCAGATTTCCATCCCGAGCCTGATTTAGGATTACCGCTAAGGGGGTTAATTCATTAATCTTTTTATAATTACTGCGATTTTGAGCTTGGTTATATATTATTATTTTTATTATTTAACATTTTATTATTAACCCTTTTCCCCCTAAAAAGCAAGGGACGGAGAAATCCGTACCTTCCGCGCTCCCGCCGCTCGTGCACGCCGCCGCCCGCTCGCCCGGAGATCAATGAACGGGAAAATCCATTCCCGTTCGTTGATCTAAGCCCCCGCAATGATCTGCTGCTTTGAGAAACAGCGCGATCATTGTGAACTTTCCAGCCTCGTAGTGCTTCCTGTAAGCGTCCTTCTGGACGCTTACAGGTCGCATGTAAACAGACTCACGGTGGCCATCTTGTGGCCAAATAGTAAAACTACACCCTAAAGCATTTTACATATACAAATACATTAGTTTTACACAATAAATTAACTCATTACCTCCCACACTCCCCAATTATTATTTTTTTGTAATTATTTAAATATTTATGTCAAGAGGGTATAACACTGTTACTTTATAAACTACGGGCTTGTAATTAGGGATGGATGCAAAACTGAAAAAAATGCACCTTTATTTCCAAATAAAATATTGGCGCCAAACATTGTGATAAGGACATAATTTACACGGTTTTATAACCGGGACAAATGGGCAAATAGATTTCATGGGTTTTAATTACAGTAGCATGCATTATTTAAAAACTATAATGGCCGAAAACTGAAAAATAATAATTTTTTCCCACATTTTTTCCTATTTTCCCATTAAAACACATTTAGAATAAAATAATTCTTGGCATAATGTCCCACCTAAAGAAAGCCTAATTGGTGGCCAAAAAAACAATATATAGTTCATTTTATTGCGATAAGTAATAATAAAGTTATAGACGAATGAATAGAAGGAGCGCTGAATGGTGAAAATTGCTCTGGTGTTCAAGGGGTAAAACCCCTCAGTGGTGAAGTGGTTAAAGGGCAAATAAAGGATTGTTTATGATTATATGTATTTCTAACATAGAGACACAGAAACTGTTGCCAGCAGCCTGTTCACACCTCACACTGCACTGTTTTGAGGAGAGAACAGACTTTTAACAACATCTGTTCTCTAACTGCATTTGTAATTACTGCTATGGGACCTACCTATAATGTGACATTGGTTCCTGAAGCAGTTAAAGGGAACCTAAGCCAAATGGGAAAAAAAAGAGTTTCACTTACCTGGGGCTTCTACCAGCTCCCTGCAGCCGCCCTGTGCCTGTGTCATCAATCAACGATCCTCCGGGCTAAGTTTAATTTTTTTAAGCAGCTAGCCAGTCAACGGCTGTGCCTGCATGGCCCTGGCCGAGCGCATTCTCGATTACGCTCCCATCATCGGGAACGTCATGCGCAGCTGTAGTCCAAGATTTACTCCTACTGCGCCTGCACAGGAAGCTCCCGGCAACGGGAGCATGATCCAGGACGTGCGTGGCCATAGACTGGCTAGTTGCTGAAAAACTAAACGGCAGGGGACCGGAGGATTGTTGATTAACGGTGTGGGCACAGGGCGGCAGCAGGGGCCTGGTAGAAGCCCCAGGGAAGTGAAACTCTTTTTTTTTCTATTCAGTGTAGGTTTCCTCTAAAGGACAACTATAGCAGTAGTCTAAAGGACTACTATAGCAAAAATTGTATTTCTCCCAGAGTAATATGCACCATAAATTGCTCTTTGTCCTTTGTCACTGTCAGGTGCGTAGGTAGTAAATATCTGTCAGATTTCAAATCTCCTCATGAGAGATTCTTTATTTACAAAAGTACTTACCGAATGGCAGTTGTTCCGTCCAGCTGTAAAAATAGTGTGTAAACAGGTATGGAGGCTGGCCAGAATCTTTCTATAGATCCTTTCCAGGGAGTTTTTTTTTTTCCAAAATATTTTTTATTACAGTTTTTAAAATTTTACAATAACCTAATGGGCATTATTTCTAATGAACTGCAGCATTATACATAGAGACAGTATAAGCGATACAGTGCTCTGAAGGATCCACCTATCAGTTCTAGGCAGTACCAGGAAGTCAACACAAATTCCCCCCATCAGGACATTCAGGTTTTAAAGAACCTTTAGTGTGTTTTTCCAAGGACTGAAGTGTATGTAATTTTTTTCCAATGAGAAAAGTTATAGCGTCTCTTGTTTAAGCTGTGATAAGGTTGGGTAATTGTGAGGAATGTGGTTTTGCCCTATGTTCTTCTTCCTGTTTGTCATGGAAATTGAAAAGGCATAACATGGGTTTATGAGTCAAACTATGATGCAAACGTGAGACCCACATATGATGGCTTCGGTGATGTCATATGGTCACAGTTGGGTCACATATTGGCTGAGTTTGAGAAGAAAAAAAAAAAAAAAGAAAAGGCATAACATTACATCCTTTCTAACATTTGTATTGCACGTATCATTTGCATAAGCAATGACTTCATCCCAGAAGTGATCGATGGCTTACCAGCTCCATATGTGATGCATCAAGTCTGCATTGGGAGTTTCCACTTAGGGCAGGCTGAGGTATAATGGGTGGGAGGGTTTCAGTATTTCATGTTAAAGGCAGATTTGGCCCTATGAATAAACAATAGGTGTAAAGTTCTGTGCTGTTCATTCTTTATAGAGGTTCTAAGTTCACGGAGGCCCTGAATATAAGTATATATTTCTTCCACTTCTTAAAGGGGAACTGAAGTAAGAGGTATACAGAGGCTGCCATATTGATTTCCTTTTAATCAATACCAGTTGCCTGGCAGCCTTGCTGGTCTATTTCTCTGCAGTAGTATCTGAATAACACCAGAAACAAGCATGCAGCTAGTCTTGTCAGATCTGACTTTAAAGTCTGAAACACCTGATCTGCTGCATGCTTGTTCAGGGGCTATGGCTAATAGTATTAGAGGCAGATGATCAGCAGGGCTGCCAGGCAACTGGTATTGCTTAAAAGGAAATAAACATGGCAGCCTTCATATACCTCTCTCTTCAGTTCTCCTTTAAACATATTATATATTTGTGTGGTTTCCCCCTCTTGTGCTAGACCAGAATCTGCCGTGTTTAGAGGGCCACTTGGGTTCACAAGGGCATCAAAAATGCCCTGCATTGCAATGCTCTTGATATGAGATCTTACTAAGAATTTAATCTGCAGACAGGGCAGAGAATCAACAGGAGACATGGAATATTTTGACCCCAGTTCCCCAAAAGTCAGTTAGTTACCATTATCTAAGTTCAATGTATGACCCAATTTGAAAATTGGGGGGTCCCAGTTTGAAAAGACACACTGAGAGATGCTAGCTGAGAAATGCGGCTTCCCCCAAATGGGCATATACTTGGATATTAGGTATGGTAGCTTAAGAGCCTTTTGTACTGTTTTTCATGTAATGACTGTATCCCTAAATACTACATTTTGTCTGATCCTCTGGGAGAGCTAGTTGAGTTTAGAATGCAGGAGACCCACAGGGGACCAGGGCTTTATAATACCAGCTTCCAGAGCTAAATTTGAGTACATATCTGTGCCCTTGATCCAATATTGAACATGACAAAGTAATGAATCTGAGTTGTGCTGCCGGATGTTAGGGAGATTAAGACCACCATGGTCCTTAACATGCTGAAGCTTTGCCAGAGCAATCCTTGGTTTTTCTCCATCACCTACTTAAAGCGGACCTGAACTCAGAATGTCCTTTCTGCTCTAAAAGATAAGAAACAGCATAATAACCTTTAAACCAAAACAATTCTTTGTTACACCTGATACAAATCCTAAAATAAATCTGCACTGTTTCTAATTCCTGATTCATGGAAGCAGACATATTGTTAACCTCCTGTGCTTTTTAAATTGCCTTATCTGCCTGTGCTTTTTAAATTGCCTTATCTGCCATCTCTGCCATAGGCAGTCATGTGACACAGGGGAGAGATCAGATTACAACTTGTGATTGGACACAAATGAGGGGGAATTGAACAGGCTAAACTATCTAAATACATACATGTACATTTCTCTATGTATTTCTTTAGTCCTGTGCTATAGTTCATGTCCACTTTAAGGCAGACTCCTGCATTGTAATGTCGTTGTGCCTAATTTATTATTATTATTATTTAGTATTTATATAGCGCTGACATATTAAGCAGCGCTGTACAGTGTATATATATATATCTTGTCACTAACTGTCCCTCAAAGGAGCTCACAATCTTATCCCTACCATTGCCATATGTCTGTATTATGTAGTGTAAGTACTGTAGTCTAGGGGCAATTTTTAGGGGGAGCCAATTAACTTATCCGTATGTTTTTGGAATGAGGGAGGAAACCGGAGTGCCCGGAGGAAACCCACGCAGACACAGAGAGAACATACAAACTCTTTGCAGATAGTGCCCTGGCTGGTATTCGAACCAGGGACCCAGTGCTGCAAGGCAAGAGCGCTAACCACTACGCCACCGTGCTGCCTAATGAGGAGTGGAACCATGTGCATAGGGTACAAAAGTCTTCTCATTGTGGTCATCTTAATAAGGGCTTCTCTGCCAGCTAGGCCTGTAGGAAATTTATCCCATCATTCCAGTTGTCCCTTAAGCTGGTGGAAAAAGGGGACATAGTTAAGATAACATACCTGGGTAGGGTCTCTAAGGATTTTAATGCCCAAATACTTTTTGTGAGTAGTTGCCAGTTTGACCCCCAAATCAGTCCATCCCCTAACATCAGCAAATTTAGACAATGGCATCAGTTCTCATTTGCCTTTGTTTACTTTAAGTCCTGAAAGGGTTGTACTGCAGGGTCCTGCAGTATCTGAAAAATTTGCTGTACCTGGATCCAGGGTTCCCTGAGGAAAATCAGGACATCATCTGCAAAGAAAGTTTGTTGCAGCTCCACATCCTTGACCATTACGCCTTAGTCATCATGCTGCTGAGGAGAGCAGCCAATAGCTCCAGTGCCATATTGAATTAAAGAGGGACAAGGGGCCATATTAAAATTACTTATTTTTCTTAGTTAAAGAAGGCAGACCCCCCCCCCCCCCCTTCCACACACACACACTCACACTGATGATTATCCCTTTGACTAAAGCAGCTGACTAATTTTTCCTTCCTCTGAACCTATAAACTTAGAGATTAGTATACCTTTGCCATACACAAATATGTAGCTCTGAATTATTTTCCTCAATAAAAAATGAGCAAGCATAGTATGTTGAGATCATTTGTTTGTCTGGGTACTTATATATCTAGCTCTTGTACTTGCACGCAACACAGTTTAGAGATTAAAGTGAACCTGAGGCAAAAAAAAGTGAGATACTTACCTAGGTAGAGGGAAACCTCTGCATAATCCAGAGGCTTCCCATCTCATCTTCAACCCCACCATTGTCACATGTGGACCTTCTTAACATATCTGGCAAGAGTTTGTCGCTTGTGGCTCTGCTCCCCAACATGTACCTGCATGAGAATGGCCACACCTCTGCAGTAGGCTGCGGTAACTTGTCTACCTCACGCCGGCGCAGTACAGCCAAGCTCATGCAGGAAGAGGGTTATAAAAGAGGGTCCTGTGCAGGGGTGGTGGTCTGGAGGAGAATGTGAGAAGCCTCTGGAGGATCCAGAGGCTTTCCTCTTCATAGGTAAGAAACCAATGTTCTTGTTTGTTTTCATCTCGGATTTGCTGCCATATTTAAGCAGGATGTCCTCAAATAAAACTAGCTAAAGCATGTTATCAAATAAGATTAATAATGGTCCACATTTTGAAAAATCTGCTAGCGTACGTAAACTTGGGAGTACAACTTTAAGCATGTGAAAATACATCTCCAAAATGATCACCTATTGCAGTGCTTGAAAGGTTGAGAAGTCTTTTAAATGTTTAGTATTTCCATTTAATTTTGTTATTTGGAGTTCATGCTACCAACATTTGTTATTTGGGTGACATAAAGTTGTCCTCATAAGTGTAAATACCTTGGCAGATTTTGTAAACTGTTTACCATTCTTTAAGGAAAACAGCAGTAATCAAGCAAAACACATCTTATTTTCTTTTTTAATGGGATTCAAATGAAACCATGAGACATCACAAAATAAGACAACCTAACATTGCTGGTGTAGTAAAACTGAATTCAGAGCATCAAGAACACATACCATTTCCCACTTGGTTACTGGTTGATATGTGATAAGATAAGGGCCAGTTCACGCCAAGAATCCGGGACTCGTCTGTAGATGCTCCCATTCAAGTGAATGGGAGAGTTTACATTGCGTGGTTACCGTTGATTACCATCAATTGCGCACATGTGGTGTTCTGATCCTGATTTTTTTCAGCCGACCCTAGAAGCCTCATGTGGCGTCTAAGGTTGATTCACCGCCGCGTCTTCATGTCCCCTTGCAGGGACAAAAAACGTTGATTGCGATGGGACGCCGTCAATCACCGCAGAAAGCCCCCGAACGAGACGCCGGAAGCCGCCCGTCTCAACTGGCCCTAAAGATTTCTTTCTCTTTCCTGACTTTTGACCAATAAAAAATGCATTTCTGTTTTAATAGGGAGGCAGAGGATCTTCTACAGGATAAGACTCCTGGATGTTTTCTCATCAGAGTGGGTGAAAGTCGGATTGGATACAGCCTGTCTTACAGGTATGTGAAAGTACCTAAGGTGAACTTGTATCCTAAATTTAATTTACTTATATAATGTGTCTTAATAAAGACTTTACTATTGGCCATTTTCTTTTTGTAGTCTGTATTTTCTAATACGTGGTCTCTTTGGCTTGATATGGTTAGGGGAAGTTTCTTTGAGTATTTAAAAAAGGCTGTTGATTTCCACCGATTTTTCCCCATTGGAAAATGTCCCTTTTCCCCCTTTTTTATTATATTATTATTATTATTATTATTATTATTATTATTATTGGTATTATTATTATTTTAGTATTTAGCAGCAGTATTATCATTTACATAATGACAAAGAATGATTTGACTTCCTGACTACATCACTACACACATTTGTATATCAGCAGTGCAACATTTTAACTTTTAATAACTTTTACATTGTTTATATTAATCATTTAAATTGGGTTTGTTTTTCATAGTAAACAAAGCTTTTACTAGTAGCACATTTGTATAAATATTAATTTGCTATCATTAACACATTTCAGGAAAACAAAGAGGAAGAAGAGAATACAACACTTACACCAGTTAACTAAAGCCTGGTACACACTTTCAACTATGATTGGCCAATCCCTGAGCGATTGTACCTCCTCTGTGTAGTATTAGGCTTTACCTACACAATTTGCTCATAGTATTCAATATAAGTTTATCCTCATACTACATGGAAGTGGTAAAATTAGTCAGGCTTTAGTGATGGATTATAGTTTATCATCACAAACAACACATTTCAGTGTGAACTACCCCATTCATTAACATTGTTTTTCAGCTTTCCCATGCAGAAAATGTGCATAAAAACAGACAAGTATGCTCCCAGCCCAAAGGCTCCTCTAGGGACAATTTGGAGTGATTCCCCTCACACACATTTGTAGAGGAAATCACCGCCTAATAAAATGCGGCTCTCGATTCAGATTCATACTCACGTCATCACAAGTGCCACAGAGACGCACGCCAACACGAATGGAAATGAGCCTTAACCTAACTTAAACTCTAATTTTGATGTAACACTCTAATTTGAATTTACACCCTTGAAATTGTACCTGATGCTAACCCTTCTTATCATACACCATTACTTCTAACCTAATCTAATAACTCCAACCCTAGTTTAACTGTACACTGACATAAAGCGTGGCTTTCACCCTCCCATTTCCAGCATCGCAAAATACATGCAATGGAAAACAACCCAAATGAAGTTTTTCCAAAAGAAAATGAAGAGAACACTGACACAGACATTATCATTTTTTTAATATTTCAGTGACGGTGTCATACATATACATTGCCTGTTAATGTAATTATTCCTATATTCCTGCAGGGCTAAAGACCGCTATAGGCATTTCATGATTGATGTTCTGAGTGATCAGCAGTATACCCTTGCAGGAGATACAAAAGTCTACAACACACTGGAGGACTTAGTAAAGTTTCATACACAGAATCCTTTATACCCATACAATGAAATTTTAACTCAACCATGTGGTCAGGTATGTTTTACACTTCTTATAACTGTATTGTTGTTGTTTACTGAAAAAAAAGGACAACTTGAAGTGAGCTTCCAGATGTATCCAATATAAAGAGTCAGGTCATCCAATATATTTCAGATGTTGATGGATGCTGGTGGACCAAAGCATAGACAACACTCAATGCCTTCTTACTTCTTTGAGAAACCACACCAGCAGGATCACCATGACAACGCTTCTGACTCCACTGCAGAGTCTTATGTCTGGTACACACCATGCAATTTCCCATCAGATCGGCAGGTCGAATAAATAATTACTGAAACGTCCAATCTGCTTTCCAATCATTTTTCTGATCGATTTTGTACATAAGTGATCCGAAAATAGATTAGAAAAATGATCAGAATTCAGATCGGACCTATAGGAAATTATCAAATCGACCCACCTATCTGACGGGAAATTGCATGGTGTGTACCAGGCATTACCTATTATGCTGTAACATAAACATAAAGGTGAAATGTGGGAAAATAAATTAACTTTACCTCCTCGGTAAAATGTGAAGCCAGATGGTAGCTTATTCAGTCCTCATCAGCCATAACCTAGGTGGCGTCAGCTGAGTCTCCACATTAGCTAAGGGCTCATTCACACTACACAACGCAAGCACGAACACGATTTCGTGCTTGCGTTGCCATCGCACGGTCAATGCACGGAAGGCACGTCGGGGAGCGCTAGAGCGCAGACGCCGGCAGCCGTACCCGTCGGGAAACGTGTGCGTCGTGCGATTTTATGTCCCCAGAAGCGTTACATCGTAACGCATGGGAACGCACACCTGTAGTGTGAATGGTAACATGAAAGTCTATGGACTTTCATGTTGCCATGTGCATCGTACACTATGTGCGTTGCGTCAAAACTGACAGCGCTGCACATAGTGTGAATGAGCCCTAATGCATCCAAAGCTCATATGCCTGCTATCATACAGTATCGGTAGCTATTGGTGATAGTTACTGTGCTATGTACGGTATAGCTACGCCCCTGGAGATCTCATATCACCAAAAGAAAGCCTAATTGGTGGTGAAAAAAAACAAGGTTTATATCATTTTGTTGTGAATAGTAGTGATAAAGTTAATGGCCAATGAAAGGGTGGAGTGCTGAAAGGTGAAAATTGCTCTGGTCCATAAGGGGAAAGACCCCTCAGTGGTGAATTGGTTAAAGCAGAACTGCATTCTGGCATACGGTAACTTACAATTAAAAAACATGTCTCCCTATTACTTATTAATGATACATTTACCCTATCTGCCTTTGACCCTGATGCCATCTGTGTAACAATCTTAACCCCTGCTCCACCCCTGTCTGCAAGCCAGTCTGTAAGCACCACATTGATGTTTTTCAAATGCATATCTACTGCATGGCTATTTTATATTTCTTCCTTGCCTACAGATATAAAGACATTCAGAAATAAAAGAGCATTTGACAGCCTAGTGAGCTTTATGTTGCTGCTCAACCTCTACACAGCTCAGTGACTGGCTGCACAAGACAATCTAAACCATTAAAGTGGACCTGAACTCCTGCACAGGACAGAAGGAAAACATAGAGAAATGCACTCTGTATGTATTCAGAGAGTTTAGCCTGTCTAATCCCCCCTCATCTGTGATTAATCACAACTGTAATTAGATATCTCAGCTGTGTCAGCTGGCTACTTCGGCAGAGCAGCTCAGCTGTAAACACAGGATGTTAACCCTATGTCTGCTTTCATGAAAGCAGGTAGAAGGCACACTGCAGATTTCTTGCAGGATTTGTAACAGCTGTAACAAAGAAATGTTATTAAGCTGTTGCTTATCTTTTAGAACAGAGAGGAAGTTTTGAGTTCAGGTCCACTTTAACCCTTTAAATCACAGTCGGTATTTAGGACCTAGAAAAATGTGGCTAATGTGTTGGAGCAAAGGGGAAATATAATCACGAAGTGGTTTTACTAGCTGAACATTTGTGTTTGAATTACTTTTATAGTAAAGCAGTCATGAGAGAAATATGACGCCTGACATTGCTGACCTCATTTTGAACCAAGATGGTAAAATACAACATGAAACACACTGTTTGTGTCTTAACAAATTAGTATTTTTACCCATACTGTGACATTATCCTTGGGGGGTGTAAGTCATTACCCCTACGCTTTTTCAAATTGTTTTTAATTATGTTATTATTATTGTTGGAGCCTTCTATTCCTATTACTAAAAGCAGGGACAAGGTTGTGATCTTGTACAATGAAAGTTAGTTACATGAATTGCTCAATGAACCATTATTATTATTATTATATATATATATATATATATATATATATATATATATATATATATATATATATATATATATATATACAGTATATATTCATATATATATATATATATATATATATATATATATATATATATATATATATATATATGTATATATATACATACTGGTCGATTGCCACCAGATCGACCAACAGATAGATCCCTCTCTGATCGAATCTTATCATAGAGGGATCTAATGACTGCCCATACACTGCACACATGTTTTGAATCGATTTTAACATTAAATCAATTCAAAATCTGTGGAGCTGCCGCTGCCGCCTGCCTTCACTCCTGCTCCCCCCATCAGCAATACATTACCTGTCCTGCTGGCGCAAGTCCCCGGGTCCGTGCTGTTCCTTTCTCCAGCTGGCCTTCTTCATCTTCTGTACACTTCCTGTCCCGTCCTGTGAGAAGGGGAGGGTTAAACAGTAGAGGGCCATCTACTGTTTGACCTTCCCCTTCTCACAGGATGGGACAGGAAGTGCAGAGACGATGAAGAAGGCCAGCCGGAGAAAGGAACAGCAGAACCCAGGGACTTGTGCCAGCGGGACAGATGCGATTATTGCAGCATCGACAGTTGCTTAATTAAACGCCGCTTACCACGTGCTCCTGACTCAGCGGCGATCGGGCAAAATCTTCTGCCTGGGCAGATCGACGGATGGAAATCGGTCGATTGGTCCGCGTTTGTGTTATCGATTTCACAGCAGATTCAATCACAGCTGTCTGTCGGTGGCAAATAGAGTTAGTGTATTGGCACCTTTAGATGCTTTCCTTGTGTTGAAAGACATCCATGGCTATAATTACTAGGTAATCCTCGGTGGTGTTAATCCAAGGATTTTATCTGATTGCCATCTGGACCATGCCTTGTAAGGGTTTTTCGTTTTCCTCTGGATCAACAGGAATATGTGAGGGAGCAGGCTGGTGTTGTACTTTATTTTTTGGTTGAACTCGATGGACAAATGTCTTTTTTCAACCCAAATAACTATGTAACTATGAAAAGGTCTTGGATAGTGAATGTTGTTGCACGTTAGCAACAGCACTATCGTGCAGATTTGTTTGGGATCCAGGACTGGCGTGTATTGGGAGATGGGTGGGCCTTGCACGCCACTCCTCCAAGTCCAGGGGGGTTAATTGTCTCACCTGCATGATTTTCATAAGAAGCTAGATTCCTCATTATGCAGTGGACTGTGTGTGGAGCAAGAAAGCTCCTGAAAGGCTGTGCAGCAAAGAGGGGGCCAGGACTGTTGCAGCAGGGAAGCTGCTGAAGTGCCGGTGTGCTTGCGAAGAGTACACAGGGGTGGTATGCAGTAACCCCAAAGATAACCTGAGGTCAGGGTTGGCACAAAATCACAGTGCTGTATATACAGTGTCATTGCTAAATACCCAGTGTGGTGGATTGTTTTGGACATTGTTTGACTGGCAAATAAAGCTGTACTATTTTATTGTTAAGCTTAAAAAGACTCACTGGCTGGTATGCTGTGACCATTCTGTGCTTAGATCTCCTCTGCCAACATGAAATAAACATCTCAACTCCCCCCCCTGCCCCCCTAATCTATCTATCTATCTATCTATCTATCTATCTATCTATCTATCTATATATATATATTAATGAACCATTGCCAAAGCCTGAAATACTATGGCCCATATGCATTTATGCATTTCACTTTTTCTCGTTAGTTTTCTCCAAGTTGATATTTAAAAAAAAAAAAACCAAGCAAAAAAATTAATTCAATATTTTTGATAGCACTATTTATACTACTTTTGGTAGTTTTTCAATTGCAAAATGTTTAAAAGTTATTTTAAAGAGAAGATGACAAATTATCACCTAGGAGGAAATAGGAAAAAAAGTGAATTGCATGTGGACCAATATGTTTAAAAAATGTTTATAAAGCTTGGATCAAAATTAGTTAACTAACAATGCTGGAGAAGATGTCATGGTTTAATTATAATAAGTGTAACTTTTTTTTTTTTACTTATATTTGATACAGAAATCAAATGCTGCTGCAGATTATAGAGAACTGTTTGAAACAATACCTGAAACTCCAGTGCAGACTTCCCTCAGCGCATCTGTACCTACTGGAATTGCATTGCATACAGTTGCCCCGCCTCTACCACCACCTAGAAGTTGTCGAGTTCCTGAAACTAGTGCCCATATGATGAACATCTCAAGTAACCCACCTCTACCTCCCTCAGGAAATAGGCTTTACCCTGTCCTACCCACCGAATACCAGATATCAGGCAATACTGTAAGTATGGTGTAGGTGTTTTTTACTTGCCCTAGCTTATGAAAATGTCATGTGATCTGTAGAAATGCATGATTAGTGTCTCTCCCACAGCAGAGTGACACAGCAGTCAGTTGGTGCAAAAATGAACGTGAAAAACTAATCAAAATACATTTTGACTGAGAAAATATGAACATTTTTCAAAAGATAAATACATGATTCACACCACTTAATCAATGGAAAATGGAAATTCAATGGAAATGAAAATAAGGTTTTAGTCCAGTGCAGCTAGAAATGGCCAGGCGTTGTTACCTCTTATCTGCAGATACCTGTAAGCTGCACTCTGATATCGTGGAGGGTGGTTCACTGTGCAAGAGAAGGTCAAACCATTTTCATAGCATTCCATTGGTCAGAAGCTCTATAATTAGGCATACTTAGCACAAAAAGAAATGCGGCTAAGTATTTGTGTTTTTTTTTCTGAGGTGAGGGTGTGCTATGCAAATTAATTAGGGCAAAAACTGTAAATAACTATGCACACACTACACTTTCATCACCCAATACAATCAGTTGGGTTGATTTTAGATGAAATCTAGCAAGAATACAGGTGCACCGTAATGTAGTTAGCCATCCACTCTGTTGGATCACTAACAACTGATTGCTGTCGTTGTACTATTGTAATCCCTTCAGTACGGCATCTCCTGCCTGTGATCTCTTCACCCCTCTCCATAGAACAGAACAGTGTGATTGGCTTATTTATCAGTATGTAATCACAGCTTAGTTTCTGACCTATTTTGTGCACTAGGCAAGAGAACCCGTGTCACCCGCCACATATACATAGACACTCTATGGCAGTGGTTCCCAACCCATGTGCCGCGACACATACATGTGTCGCGGCAGCTTCGGGTATGTGTCGCGGCTCTCTCGGAGGGGAGCAGCGCAGTGGAGGGAAAGCGGTGGGCAGCGGCGGAGAAGAGGGCCATCTCCCCCCCTTCTCTCACCTTAGGGTGCTCTGCCTCCCTCGCTCTCCCCTCCGATACTGTGTGTGTGGCGGCGCTTGGCAGCGGGCGGGACTTACCTTCCATTTCGCTCCAAGCGCCGGCCGGAAGTTCTGATTCTGCAGCCGCTGCTCTGGTCTGGATCAGGCCAGAGTAGTGGCAAATCATCCCGCGCCGGCGACGAGACCAGACGGAGACATGGAAGGTGAGTTCCGCCCCTCTGCCAGCCACCGCACTTCGTTCCGGAGGAGAGAGCGAGGGAGGGAGAGAACCCTGAGGTGCCGCTCTCCTTCCCTCGCTCTCTCCTCCTGGGGGGGAGGGGGGGCACCTGGCTACATATACTGGGCACATATATCCCTGGCTACATATACTGGGAACATATACCGGGGACATATACACCTGCCTACATATACTGGGGACATATACCCCTGGCTACATATACTGGGCACATATATCCCTGGCTACATATACCGGGCACATATACCCCTGCCTACATATACTGGGGACATATACTCCTGACTACATATACTGGGCACATATACACCCTGGCTACATATACTGGGGACATATACCCCTGCCTACATATACTGGGCACATATACCCCTGGCTACATATACTGGGCACATACCCCTGGCTACATATACTGGGCACATATATCCCTGGCTACATATACTGGGCACATATATCCCTGGCTACATATACTGGGGACAACTGGCTGTTTGTCATTATGTGCATTTACTGGTGAAAAGCTGTCTCTTATTATGTGCATTTACTGGTGAAAAGCTGTCTCTCATTACGTGCATTTACTGGTGAAAGGCTGTCTGTTATTACCTGCATGTACTGGTGAAATGCTGTCTCTTATGTGCATTTAGTGGGGAAACGCTGTCTCTCATTACATGCATTTAGTCTACGTGTCACGGAGATCTGAACCTTTGGTTTGATGTGTCACGACTCCAAAAAGGTTGGGAACCACTGCTCTATGGAGTGGATAGGGTGGAAACCATGTGGGATGTGCCCTGTTGTGGGGATTAAAATAGCATCCACCCAGAATTACATGACAGGAGAGAGTGGAGGCTGAAATACACTACAGATGGCCCTCGCAAGTCAGAATGTATTGTGATGTGTGCTGTATTCTGTCTAAAATAGAATTTTATGAATATGAAGTGTTCAGTATTGAACCCTGTATGCTACAGAGCTCCCCAGGCCTTTGCCTGTATGACCTGTGCCCAGACTCGATTAGTTTAAAAGTCAAGTAAATCAAGGGAACAATCAGATTATTTAGCACTGTATTACTTGTGTGGGTGTATGGGGTGCATGGCTGTTGTCAGTCCAAAGCTATTGTTCTCAGCCATTCCAAAGAGAAAGAAAATTTATTCTGGTGACAATTAGACTATTCAGCACTGCAGCTCTCTAAAGGCCCGTACACACCTGTGACTGATGTCACCCATCTGGGATAAGGACCTAGGCAACATCGCTGGGCCAACACTGTACAGACATGAAGTCAGCTATACAGCTGACGATGCTTTCTTTTGCTATGCGGTGAGAGGGGGATAGAGGGCCAATGGAGTGGTGCATGCATGACCTCATGCTGCAGGCAGGGCAAGTGGTGGCACTGAGCAATTGGCAGTCGCTCAGCCAAGTTGATCCGCCTGGCGGATCGCTTGCAGGATGGTGGTTGTGGGTTGGGGGCTACTGTACACACGCCGGATTATCAGCTGAGGCAGTCGTTATTTGTTGCCTCAGCCGACTTTAATCAATTGTGTGTATTGAGCTTAATGCTGGGAATACACGGGTCAACCCGGCGGCTCGATTAGCCACCGGATCGACCCCCGCCACTTCCCCGTCCAGATCGATTCCCGCTCGTCCCCGCGGGCGCTTGCTTATCTTCCGCTCGATTCCCCACTATTGTCCGCCCGCGGGGATTGAGCGGGGAATCTATCCGGTGGGTCATCGGACCTGTCGGAAATTATCAATTGAGCCATCAGCGGCTCGATAAAGTGTAGAGAAACCGAGAGCCCAATATAGTGTAGTATGTTAAGCATAAATGAAATAAAGGTTATCGTGAGAAAATTATACTCACAAACATGGGTTACCACAAAGGCAACCACTGTATAGGCAGGTGAGGAGATTAGACCTGTCCTCACTCAGGGATAAGAAGTCGCTCTCTGTAGATGCGAAAGGGGGTAGATCACCCCTCCACCAGGGGTGGACACGGTATAGCAGTAGGAGAACAGAGGCGCCAGCAGGATAAAAGCGGATAAAAACTTTAAAATTTGCTGGGAGGAAGTGGTGGACTTACCTCCATAAAGCAGACACGAAAGACTGTCTGAATAGTAGCAATCACATTTATTAAATAGTACCCCAAAAAAGTGCAACGCGTTTCGCAGGCCCAGCCCGCTTCATCAGGCAATAAACGTGGGGACAAAACTGTAGACAAGAGACAGTACATTATGCTATAGTAAATTCTGCAGTTACAAATTTGCATATCAATATATTGCATAACATAAAGCATACCATATGAAAAATTGCTTCGTGGAGATAGCATAAAAGAGTTAGGTGTGCAAGTAAACAATAGGGGGTAGAGGCTATGGTGCTCGCGATAGTAATGGGTTATGGGGTGTTTTTTACACAGATTTGCAATGAGTGGTATTGGTAATGGAAAAGGGTATATGTCAGCAAGTGTAATGGGTAATAGAGCATTGAGAAGAGAACAGGGGGCCAGAAATACAGGGTAAAGTGTGCAAATAAAATATAAAGAACTCACCAGAATTTCGGCATTAGCAGGTGTAGCGCCTCAGTGAAGTGGTGAGGACACTCAACTCCTTATATATACACAGGTTCTTACTAAAAGGGCCAATTGGATGTGTGGGAGGTGTAAGGTGGGCGGGGTTAGGGCGAGTGTGCGAGCAGCCAATGGGCTCTCGCCACCTGTGTTCAGTGAGTTGGATTTTTAGGAAGGGTGGGTGGGATTAGGGCGGGCTTGTGAGTAGCCAATGGGCTCTCGCCACCTGTGTTCAGTGTATTGGGTAGTTGGGGGGCGGATACAGGTATCATGGTGACCAAATGTGCAGATGAATAGTGTACTGGCTGAATAGAGTACTGGTTAAGGGCACTGCCCTTGACATGGGAGACCAGGGTTCAAACCCCGGCCAAGGCCAGTGGTGTTTGGATGCTGTAAATGGGCAAAATAATAAATTAAGTAAAAAAAGAATATGAAAAGGTCTTTTTCGAGAAGTAAATAAATATAATGATTCGATCCAGTGGGAATATAATTAGTATATTTGACAGAGGGATTGATGTGTAAAAGTATTTAGCTGCCATCTAGTGGACCAAAAAGTTATGACCCGGTCCTAAGACACAAGCATAAATAGACATGTAAGAGCAACATAAAAATGAATAGAAACATAATAAAAATATAATAAAATATATTAAAAAAAAAAAAAAAAAAGGTCATACCAATAATAAGCAGATATGGATCAACTTCATAGTCCTGGACAATTGTAGCAATGGGTAAAAAGCACATAACAATCAAACCAAATTACACTTTTTGACATAAAAATATGTAAAATAATGATCAAGCCAGAGGTGTAGTTGTAAAAATGGACAATGTTACACTAAAACTTATTGGGACAAATAAAATTCAAATACATAAAAAAAGTAATGAAACAAGATAAAAAAAAGAGTAAAAGAGAGCGGCCAAAATAAAAGAAAAACAGTATAGGAGGTATTTTAGTAAATTTTTTCCAGAACTTCATTGAGACCCTCAGGTATGAGGGTTCTTATAGTTTGTATCCAGAACATTTCATATTTTTTAAGTTGTTCGAATGCGTTTGATGAACTTGCATCAATTGAGTCAATTAGTGTAATGTTAAAGAATTGTGGGTTGTTGGCGTGGTGAGTGCAGAAGTGCCGTGATACGCTGTGAAGGGGGAATTTTTTAGTGATGTTTCTTTTGTGTTGTCCGATTCTGCTGCGGGCCAACTGTGTAGTCCTCCCCACGTACTGGAGTCGACAGGGGCATGAAATGAGGTAGATGACAAATTTAGATTCGCAGGTGAGGTGTTTTTTTATGGGAAATATTAAATACCGGTACTGGAGGACACGAAGAATGTGCAGGTGTTGATAAATTGACAGGCTGTGCAACGGTTTTTGTTGCAGGGGAAACAACCAGGCTCCTGTGTTTGCAGGGTGGTTGGTTGGTTTGGTGTACGTAGTTTGCTTGGCGCTAAGAGATTGCGGAGATTTGGTGCTCTCCTATATGTAATTGATGGTGTTGTGGGTAATATAGGTCGTAGATAGGGGTCTTGCATAAGGATGTCCCATCGTTTTTTTAGGATACTGCGGATGGACAGATGTTGGGCATTGTAACGAGTGATGAATCTGGGTGGGCATGTAGTATTAGTAGGTTGTTTGGTAGTGGTAGGAGGGTTGGGATGTTTGACTCTGTATTTTGCATCTTTGATCAGTTTTTTGGGGTAATGGCGGTCTGTGAATTTTTTGGTAAGGATCTCGGATTGAATGTCAAATTGTGATTGGTCCGTGCAGTTCCTATGTATTCTTCTGTATTGACTGTAGGGGGTGTTAGTAATCCAAGGGTGGTGGTGAAAGCTATTGAAATGTATGTAGTTGTTGGCATCGACTGGTTTGAAGTATGTTTTTGTCATAATGTGATTTGATTCTATGTATAAAGTGAGATCGAGAAATTCAATGGAGGAAATGTGGTGATGGTGTGTGAATTGGAGTCCTGCTGTATTAGAGTTGAGGTAACTGACAAAATGTGGAATGCGTGAAGCGTCGCCTTTCCAGATGAAGATTAGGTCGTCAATATACCGCTTATATAGTACAATGTTGTCAGAAAATGGATGATGTGTGGATAGTTTAAGTACTTCCAGGAGCCCCATTGCAAGATTAGCATACGAGGGGGCGAACGAGCTCCCCATCGCGGTCCCACTCGTCTGATGGTAAATTTTATCATTAAACGTGAATATGTTGTTTTTTAAGATTAATTCTGCACATTGCAGAAGGAAGGTTTGTTGTGTAGGTGGCATGGAAGGGTTGGTGGCTAAATAATATTGTAAAGCTTGAAGACCGAAGGAATGTGGGATATTGGTATAGAGGGAAGTGACATCGCATGTTAGCCAGACATAATCCGGCTGCCAAGCGATGCCGCGTAGGAGTAGTATGAGTTGTTGTGAATCCTTGAGGAAGGAGGGAAGAGACTGTACGTGTGGCTGTAGATGTTGGTCCAGGAATCTGGAAAGGTTGCTGGTGATGGAGTTGATACCTGAGATAATGGGTCTACCGGGCGGTTTTTGTAAACTTTTATGTATTTTTGGTAAATAGTAGAAAATGGGGGTAATCGGTTGGGCGTTGATAATAAAATTTCTTTCATGTTTGGTAATGATGTTAGACAGGAAGGCATTATTGATAAGGGTTTTTAATGTAATATTTAGAGAGGGAGTTGGATCTGTAGTGAAGGTTTCGTAATGTTTGGGATTGTCGAGGAGCCTGGCTGCTTCCTCTAGGTAGTCTGCGCGATTGAGTATGACAATGCCCCCTCCCTTATCTGCAGGTTTAATAACCAGGTTATGGTTTTTTTGTAGATTTTTGAGGGCATGGGATTCGCGTGGATTAAGGTTGGATTTGGCGGTGGGTAGGTCATCCTGTAAGGTTTGTAGGTCTTTAAGAACTAAAGAGTAGAAGGTTTCAATGTAGCAGCCCTTAGAGGCTGCTAGGTAAAAGCGGGATCTCCCTTTTAACTGAGTAGTAATGTATTTTTCTGTGCTAATTTCAGGGTGAGAAATGGTAACATTGGGTAGGGTGTCATTGTTGGTGATGATAAGCGAGGTTAGGGCATTATCTTCCGTGGGTTTGAGGTTTTTGATGGCATAATGTCTTTTGAGTGTTAGTTTGCGGATATAACTATTGAGATCTGAGAAGAGTTCGAATGTATTGACTTGATTAGTTGGGCAAAAGGATAGGCCTTTTTCTAAGAGAGTAGTCTCATGGGTGCTAAGAATGTGGTCTGATAAATTGAAAATGCATCTGCTAATGTTTGTTGGGGGGAGTGTTGTGATTATGGTTTGTTTCTTTTTCCTTTTCCCTCTACTTCCTCTTTTTCTATGTCTGGTAGTGGTCGTTTGGATTTGTTGGTGAGTTGAAAAAGTACCTTCTCTGATCGTGGGCTTGGTAATTGGGTAGAGAGAATGTTTTGGGATAGTGCTGAGGGAAGTTCTAAAAAAAGAGGGGGAAAGGGTGTGGTTAGCTGATTCACTGCTGGAGGTGGGGTTGTCATTAGTCATTTGAAAAAAGGTTTTTATATCAGTTTGGAGTTTGTGTGAGTTGGTGGTAGTATTGACCTGGGATGGATTGGGGTTTTGATTGGTAGGGGATTGGGTGGTGGGGTGTATTGTAAAGTCTAAAGAGTCGGGGTCCGAGTGGCAGATGCTAATCTGGGATGCTTGGACAGGTGAGTCAACGGTGGTTGTAATAGGTATAGTGGGAGTGGTATTTGAATTGGTGATGTTAGTGTCCTGAGTGGTTTTGAGCAATGTTGCCGGGGGGCCATTTGGTATAAAGTTGAATTGGATAGAGGTCTGGTCTTTGTTGTTTTTTTTGCCGGCCCCAGTACGGGGGGTTGAGGTGATAGATGTTTTCTTGTTGGTTTTAGTGCGTTGGGTTTTTGGAGGTGCTGTGAGTTTTTTTGTGAGATCAAAACTGTTTAGGGGAGGGGCCACACTCGTGAAGGGAGTGGGCTTGGGTACGGTGTTGGGGTGTGGTAGGGGAATAGTGTGTGAGGCTGGAGGTGTATGCAAAGGTGGTGGGGGAAGTGCTAAGGATGGTGTAGGTGCCTTTGGTGTGGGGAGTAGAATGGGGGGTGGTGGGAAGGGTGGGAACCTATATGTGGGTGGGGGAATATTGAGACTCATAAGTGGGGGCGGTGGTGGAGGTGGATGATTGGGGCCTGTCGGCTGCGCAGCGGGGATGGGACGTGGCTTGCGTTCCCTCTCCCGATGCTCAGCATACGCTAGACGGTCCCTGTTCAGTTTTTTAAGTTTTGACTCTATGGTGTCAAGTTCGAAGCGTTTAACTCTAGAGGTGAGATTTGACATAAGAGGGTGATATTGATCACTATTTTTATGGTTAAGTAGGAATTCCCTACATTCATTTATGATGGGCTGCAATTCACTGATCAAGGTTTTTCTTTTAACTATGATCCTCTCCATCATACCAGCAGTGCAGACTTCAAGGTAAATGTACCAATCTGCACTGAAGGTAAGATCCTTAGGGAAGGCCGTGAGAGTTTTAATTCGTATCCCATCGGGTGAGATCTTTTCATCAATGTATGTCTGCTGCATGGCAATGTCTGCTAGGTGGAAGAACTCATCTTTGAGTGCAGATTCCAGTTTCTGGAAGACGGGTTTGAGGTCGACCGATGGTGCTGGAGGGGTACTGTCGACTAGGCTGGTGTCTGGTTCGGCGGGGATAGCCGGAGTTCGTTTAAACTGGGCCAGCAGATCATCTCGGTGGACGGATCTGTCCTCGATGAAATTCATGATCAGGCTGCTATCGGCGTGTTTGTTTGCTTGTTCTGTAGTAGAACCGGCCAAGCAAGGCTTGTAGGGAGATAAAGTGTAGAGAAACCGAGAGCCCAATATAGTGTAGTATGTTAAGCATAAATGAAATAAAGGTTATCGTGAGCGGCTCGATTGATAAGAAACTATCTAACCGTGTATCCCCAGCATAAGAATCTACAGAATTGTGTGGTTTGTGTGTTGACCAGTCTTATATGTGGGGCTATGCACAGTTATGTAGCTAAGGAGCTATGGGCCACATAACAGCTTTTACATCAGGACCCCTTAAGCATTCTATACTCAACTAGCCATTTTAGCCCATTAGATAACATCCGCAGAACAGTGGCGCTCTCACACCTGCATACACACCCGAGGTCCAGGCCTGCACACTCTGCACCTGACATGGACGCAGATCCAAGGGCTTTTAGTAGGTAGGATAACAATTGATATGAAGCACCAAAGCCTACCAAGGACAGCTGCTCTGTCAGTAGGTGTAACCAGAAGCAGGGAGCTTTTTGTTAATGGTTACCAATATTCAAAGCACATACAAAGCTAATCATTTCCAGCATAGCACCAATGAAGAGTTAATGCAGCAGGTCAATCAGGGCTCTTGGCAGGCCCCTCTGGCCCAGGGGCACTGGTGCAGTCATATCCTCTATTACTACATCACTAAATATGCACTATGACATTGCATAAACAGGTTTCAGCATGAGCAAAATTACCTGGGCAACAGTCAGGTTAGTTTGCACCTCAACAGTTTATATAAATGAGAGTGTATGTGGCTGTTATGCCAGCTAGGATCTAATGTCTAAAGTCTAAAGTCATTCACAGGGACATAACCACAAATTATCGGGCCTCCAAGCAAAACTGTGATGGCGCCACACTTTCTACCTAAACAGCGGCTGTGAAGATTGTGTAGGAAGAACGGTATAGGAAAATAATTATGGTTATTTGTTCACTGCTCCAGTATCTCAGCACCTCTGATAGACCATGTGCATTTCCTCGGGCAGAAGATAATCCATTTGTATGTCAAAACAGGGACTACTTTAGCAAAGTACTTTTAGTGATTGTGATCATTGTAGTTGAATTGTAATTATGAGACATGTTTTGAGGACCAAAATAGAATTAAGATTTGTTTTTTGTTTTTCTGCCTCAAATATAGCGTATGCAGTATCAAAGAAATCCAAGAAATTCTAAATACACTTTAAATTTCACAAATGTGGCATAGTAGGGTATCAATCAGTATAGACAACTACAGTAGTCTGATCTATTTTCTGATGCTTTGGGTAAATATTAATATGACTGGAAACCAATATCCAGAAAAATTTGTATAGCTACACCGTGTACATTTTAAGACTCATAAATGTTCTTGATATCTTTTTTAGGTTTCTGTTTTACAGCACAAAGATCCAGGCATGATCAAGCCAAATGTTCAGATAAAGCCACCTTCCTCCGATGTAACCGATGGAAGCAATAGCACAGCCTGTCAAAGTAAGCATAGAGAGAAGGAAGAGAATGTACATAGGAAGCCTCTGAAAGCCTACCGCAAGGCAATGACTAAAGCAAAATCTTTAGTGACAGAGGGGGAAATCGCTCAGGATCTGAAGAAAATGGAAAATGCTGTGGCAACACAATTCAAAAATGTGAAGGAGAACATTGTACGATTAGCACCATCAGGACAGAAAAACACATCCCCAAAAACACAGCATAAAAGCAGAGCCTCAAGTGTACCAGATGAGTACAGAAAACCTCCACCATTTAATCCTGGATTTTAAGAGGAACTTGTTACAGTTAACAATACAGTTAATAAGGTTGGATTTCTGAAATGATGAAGATTTTCTGATATCTTACACAGAGTGACCACCTAATGGTGTCTATTTATGGACATGGAACTCAGTAATGGAAAGGCAAATGTAGGACACATCTGAGATGTGCTAAAGAGGTGTAAATATGTAACACCACAAAACAAATATTGCAAAAAAAAACAAACTTAGTGAATAAAAGGACATCATTGATGTTCATGATTACATAAATATGCGATATATTATACATATAGGACACAACAAGTTATAATAGAGCCTGGGATTGGAGATAAAACTACATACTGCAATTTTACTCAACAATGAACCTACTTCATAGCACAGATGGACCATCTTCTGTTCTCATCAGAAACAGATTAGTTTGGCTTCTAACATATTCCAGCACTATGGAACCCGCTGTTATTTATTTTTCATTTATGCACTTGGTAAAAGCCACATGAAGTTCTGGGCGGTGAAAAGACGTTCTCTTTTATCACATTTTTGTACACTAGAAGTAGTATATCACTTGGTAGGTATGAGCGAGATTTTCATTGAACTTTTGATTGGTCCAAGAGTCTGCTAAATCAGTTTTGCGAAACTGGCATTAAAATTCTGACACTAAAGGCTCGTACACACGTCTGATCAAAGGCAACGACGGGGTCCGTTGTCACCTCCCGCTGGGCGTGTTTTCAGCAGACAGTACAGTGTGTGTACAGTCTGTCGGTGGACTGATAAGGCTGTTTCTGAGCGATCCGCCCGGCATTGCAAGAACCTCACTAAGAGAGATTGTGGCTACTTTACTGCAAGACCAAACTCATTCCTATCACGTAGCAAAGAGCAACATTACTGCTGTTGCTAGTGATGCCATATTGTCACTAGTGCAAAAGCTACATACACACTTAAGATTTTCCTTGATCTAAAGTGTAGTTCCTGGTTGCTTTGGCTAGAAATCCAAAATGTACAAAGGTGTACTGTGACGTCACTAGACTCCCCTGTAGTGATGTGCCAGGACAAGTCATCTCCCCAACACCTGCAGTAAGCCCCAGGCCCACTGCAGGAAACACTGCATTTCCCTCCCACTGCTTTTTCAATAAGGCAATTTAGCTGGGAGCCTGTCTGTGCAGGGCACATTGTTAAATTGCCATCTGACATGTGTATATAACAAAATAATCCCCAGTGTACCATGGTCCTTACTGTCTCAGGCAACAAACAGACTGCTACTGAAAATGTGTGTGGCTGGCCATACACAGAACAATCAGAAAGAGTGGTCAGTTTGAAGCATCTATTAATAGATAGACTTGAGCAAAATAAATTATCGTATGCCACCGCAGATAAGCCGACCTTATTTATAACAAATGTTTTGGCTAAAAGTGTGTGTGTGTGTGTGTGTGTGTGTGTGTGTGTGTGTGTGTGTGTGTGTGTGTGTGTGTGTGTGTGTGAGTGTGTGTGGGGGGGGGGGGAGTGTTCAGCTTATCTGCAGGAGATATAATATTGGCAGCGCCCTCCTATGCTGAGCGCGCATTGGGGGTGTACTTGAGATAATAGCAACCTGTCCCTGCTCCAGCTCACATGGCTCTCTGGCTGCTAGAGCTTCAGGCTCTCAGGCTTGCTGCAATCATTTGACAGTGAATTTGGAGCTCTAGCGGCGAGTACAAAGCCACACATTGGGGGATGGGCCTTTAGGCGGGTCACTGCATTTGACTCGGTTTTAGGCCAAAAGTTGGGGGAGGTGGATTTATCTATATTTCAGATTATCAACAAGGCCTCATTCACACCAAGTGCAGTGTAGTGCAGTGTGGTCCTCCATACCACACGGGTTGCAGCTTGAAAAAGATATCAGACATTAGCATGAACAGCAATGTCTGAAGGTCCTGCTGCTACCCTGACTTGTAAATGGTATCAGCACTGCTCTGGTCAGCAATGCAGGTGAATGGTTGTATTGGTTGGTATTGTATTGAATTGGTGTATGCAATGAACTGTGTTAAGCAGACTTACAGGCGTAAAGTCTTACACACGATGAGTAGAGTGTGATAGATTGCAGGTAATGTATTGGATTCTGCTGTACTCATTGTCCCGTAAGACTTCACATACTTTATTCTGCTTGAAGCAGTTTACAGCATACACCCCCATGTGTTGTATTATAAAACAAGGCCAAAACACACCCCTAGTGTGAAGGAACCCTATTTTACATTAACTATTCCTAAAATTAACATATTAAATATACAGTATTTGTAGTAAAGGTAAATATAGGGCTCCTTCATGCTAGGGGTTCTGTTGAACACAGTTTAATGCATACAGCCCCAAGTGTGAAGGAACCCTATATTTTCCTTTACTACAAATACTGTATATTTAAACTGTAAATTGTATGTTTTTCTACAGTTTTGTATTAATTTTTCATGTAAAACATTTCATATGACTAATTTTCTGTTATTTGTAAAGATATTTAAAACTTTCTGCACAGGCTTTATTATATTTGCAAATTTAAAGAGGAACTGTAACATAAAAATATCCCCTGGGGGGTACTCACCTCGGGTGGGGGAAGCCTCCGGATCCTAATGAGGCTTCCCACGCCGTCCTCCATCCGTCAGGGGTCTCGCTGCAGCCCTCCGTGGAGTCCGGGCAGCGGTGACGTCATTATTTACCTTCCTGGCTCCTGCGCAGGCGCTCTGACGGCTGTCGGCTCCGAACTACACGGAAATACCCGATCGCCGTCGGGTCCGCTCTACTGCGCAGGCGCAAGTTTCCTGCGCCTGCGCAGTAGAGCGGACCCGAATGAGATCGGGTATTTCCGTGTAGTTCGGAATGGAAAGCCGCCACAGCGCCCCCGCTGGAGCCAGCAAAGGTAAATATTGAAATGACAGTCGGCACAGTCGCCGGCTGTTCGGAGGGCTGCGGAGAGACCCCCGTGGGACAGAGGACGGCGTGGGAAGCCTCATTAGGATCCGGAGGCTTCCCCCACCCGAGGTGAGTACCCCCCAGGGGATGTTTTGAATGTTACAGAGTCTCTTTAAGAGGGTTTTTTGTACAATAGCAGTAAAACTAATAAAAAAAGTTTTTTTATTTCTGTCCAGTTGACCTTAAAACAGGATAAGAAAAAGCCAATTACTACATACATGATAGAATCAGATATGGTGGCAGTATTGGAACACAGATGATGCACGTGAAGAGACACTAATGCTGGGAATACACAGTAAGATTCTGAGCCATTTAGAGGGCTCGATAGATCATTTCCGACACGTCCGATCTCGCGCCCGACCGTTTCCGCGCTCGATTCTGCATGGGGAACAATGGGAAAAGATAACAAAAACGAATGAAAGATAAGAAAATTGCCTGCAGGATCGAGCGCGGAAAACGATCGGGTGCGGAATAGAGCGGCAAAATGGACCCATGTATTCCCAGCATAAGGCCCTTATTCAATTCACTTTTTCTCCTAAGCTTTCTCCTAGGAGGTAATATGTGTATAGCCAGTTTGCCACCCTAAGCCAGAGAGAGCTTTAAAGCAAAGTTTTTTTGCCATTTAATAAATAAAGAGCAAACCTTTATTCATTCTTGGTCTATTCAACCTTTGTATACTTAATGCATGTAAATAGTATTCTCATTTGACCAGGTACTAAACCATCTAAACATTTGAAATGGAATACCATTAATTAGTTCTTATTTATGATAATTATGACCAAACAAAACACCTGCTAAGACTATAAGTTTCTGTTAAGCGAACAAAGAATTGTGTTTGAACTCCATTTTAAAGATGAAAGGATGACATTAAAGCATGTTAGAAGTCGGTTTGATAATAGCCTAGTTGTGTAAGGCGTCTTCAATTGCCAAATCTGCATTTGCCTAATTTATTTATTATTCCTTACCTTCACACTTGTATCATATTCTCATAATTGATCATGGGACAAAAATAATTGTAAATCGAAAAGTGGCAAAGAAAGCTACCAGCAGGAACCTGCAATTGCATCTGGATGAGTGATCTTCTTGCCTATGGTTACCAAGCCGTTTGCTTCATCACAGAAGCCATAATAGGACTCTAAATACAAACTGGACTACTGTAGTAGCTGGACTTGGAAATAGTGGACTACAGCAAAAAGAACTTAAAGGACAACTGTAGGGAGGCTGCTATGTTTTTTTCCCTTTTGTGCAATACTAGTTACCGGGCTGTCCTGCTGATTCTCTGTCTAATACTTTTAGCCATAGACCCTGAACAAGCATGAAGCAGATCAGGTGTTTCCAACTTTAATGTCAGAACTGACAAGATTAGCTGTATGTTGGTTTCTGGTGTTATTCAGACACTACTACATCCACATAGATCAGCAGGGCTGCCAGGCAACTGGTATTGCACAAAAGGAAAAAAAAACATGGCAGCCTCCCTACAGTTGTCCTTTAAGTATTTGTTTCTTTAGTTAATCCTTTCCTTTTGTACTCTGGCCTGTTGGGCCTTGGGCAAGACTCCCTAACACTGCTACTGCCTACTGAGCACGTCCCGGTGGCTGCAGCTCTGGCGTTTTTGAGTCCACCAGGAGAAAAATGCAATATAAATGTTCTGTGTCTTGTATCACCATGCACTATTATGATTGCAATGCGCAGGCAATTTTACTGCTACTGACACCAGGAGAGGCCTGCCTGTTAACCCATTAGCGTCACAAGTGTTACTGGGTAACACATGCATAGCTATGGTAACCAACATTACAGTCTAAATGTGTGTGCTATTCCAGTAATGCGCACATTGCTATGGTAATGCCTGTTAGCTGGGACTGAGGTGCTCAGTGGGTGGATCCCTGATAGTTCACTAGACTGCAAACCTACATATGTAGCACCACCAGTACAAGGAGTACAAGGAAGACCACCAAAGCAGAGTGCTCTGAGCCCAGACTCCAAAGCTTGTGCAGCTACCACCTGCAAGGCGAAACAGACATTAAAACAATGTAATTATCAGCATATGCCTACTATTAATAAGACATTAAACTAAAAGCATTCCTCAAACATAATTTTAAAAAAATACGGTTTATATTGCTCCTGTATACTTTTGCTACAAGAAAGAGCTAAAATAGTTGTAATCACTAAGTCCAGACAATTCTGTACAGCCCTCAGTGTATAAATACATTAGCATTAATGATGAATAAGAATATGGTCTCTATAAGCTGCTCTGGCATATTGATACATTTAAACTAGGGCTGTATGTAGATGATGCTATGTATAAAAATGTCACTAGTCATGTGACATGCAGAGATGGGAGCCACAGGGAGATAGACTGAACAGTGCCTACAGTGAATAGAGGAGTAAGAACTTGGAACTTGTTGCTCTGCTTGATGAAGGTAAAGCGTGACCGTGCCCTGCGCCTTGCCACAAGACCCAGCCCCATTAGACCCCAGGTCCACCCCTGATTTCTGAGACAAACTCATATGAAACTATTTCTGCAGATCCCCTACTGCCACAGTTGCGTTTATCAAAATTCAGTGGCAACAGAAGCAATCACCACACAGATTCTCACTACGTGGAACTTCAACCTGCATACACGCAACCTTCTCTGTGAGAAGAAAGAAGCCATCTGGCACTATTTGGTCAGGGTGATTTGGTCAGGCCCCATGGTACAGCCACACAGCTGATTTTACTAGTGACAAGTGGCTGTAGATGCAAACACTGGGACAGGTCTTGGCCTCCTTTGAGCAGGCCAAAAATGTCATGAGTTGGGAGCAGTCAGGCTGGAAATTCAGCTATTTATTTGGTCATGCGCTGTGTGGCCTGATGAAAAGTGCAGAGCGGAGGAGAAGAGGATAAGGAGGGGTGCATCCCATTCCCCACTTCACAGCCTGCATTAAGACAAATAAAGGAAAGTACCCCTCATCAGGAGTTGTAAAATGAGGAGGAGGAAGGATGAGGGATAATATTTTGTGGAAGTTAGACAGGACATGTTGACCCCCAGTTTCTGCTGTCACGCCACAGGCACGGTGCAAGCAAGGGAAGAACCAGAGCTGCTCCTGCTTGAGGAGGAGGAAACTACAAAGGTAAAATGTTTTAGTTTCTACCCAGCACAGCTCAAGAAAAAGCAAAGTTCACTCACCTAACAAGAGTACTCTGTGACCAGCTGTGTGAAGATTTTCCCCTACCACAATCCATACAGGGAGAATTGGGGGGCCAACACCTCCTATTCTACAACTAGCTGTGCTAGCACCAAGTCACGCACATCTTCCACTCTTGGCCAAGGCGGTGGGGGGAATCTCAGGGACGCCAGATAAATCTACTGCGACTTTCTGAAACACCTCGCATGTCTATAGCCACCGACAACAGATAAATCAAAGGGCACATAATTATCTAGGTTCCTTTATTGGTGGTGGTGATAAGAAGGCATGTTTGGGCAATGGTGCCCCATATTGTTTTGGGTGAACAAGTTCTTTCTTTCCCAGCATCCAGCGCAGTTTCTGAAAAAACCTTCAGTGCTGCTGGTGGTATAGTCGCAGACAATCAACCACGACTGTCACCAGTTAATGTCATTTGCCTCACTTTTACAAAAAAAAATAAGTGAGAGGTGGGTTACTAACAACTATCAGCTACTCACCACAACTGCCACAATCTCCAGTGCTGCTGCTGCCATAACCTAATGTTATGATTGGACTTTAGGGTGGCATATCTACAAGATAGCAATTGGGTTTCAATTCATCTATGAACCCAGGCTGTTGCTGATACCCACTACAGCCGCCACAATTTCAGATCCTGCTGCTGCTTTTGCCTAATGGTTCTGCTAGTTATCGTAGGTTTTGGGGGCAATATCCATGTCATGCATCTCCTGCTGCAAGTTAGCAATCAGGTCTCAATTCATGGTGCTTCTTTTAACCAGGACTATTGCTAAGAGCCACCAGAACTGCCACAGTCTCAGGTCCTGCTGCTGCTTTGGCCTAATGTTTCTGTTAGTAACCCTCCCTGGCGTTCAATTTTCCCAGGATTTCTGTGCAAAAAGTGATAAGATTTATTTCTAAAACTTTTTTTTTTTTTACCTGTAACTTGCCAATATGTGTCAAGAAAGGGTCTAGTATACAGTGCAGGAGAGTATTGATGTGTATGCACGTTTATACTGTTCACAGCATGTTTTTATGGATGGATATATCTGTCCATACCGCTAGGGAGGTTTGCTGGTGGCATCATCTTGCTGCAAACTAGCAATCCATATGTCTATCAGACAAAAAACAATTTTTGGAAGTGTGAAAGAAATTGTAAATTTTTACTGCACAATGTATTACATAGAGCTCTTTTAATATGTTGTGGTGGTAGTCATGTTGCACTAGCAATCACAAGTAGTCATGTTGTGCTAAAAAAAATGGGTTCTGCTTCATGGACATGCAGTTTGTTCTCACCAAATTTGCGAGAGTTTCCTTGGGGTACTTTTCTCCAGTTTTATTTCAGTCCCACATACCATGAACATACACGGATTAATTGAGCTTCCCCCCCACACCGATGGCTGTAGGCTACAATAGGAACATAAGTTAATGAGTGACTATGGTAGGTATTGGACAGTGAGGTCTTGTACGGGACAGTTTGTGACATAACTATATATACAAGATGTCAGCGCTTTGTAAATACACAATAATGAGCATAATAATATTTGTCCATACATATCCAATCTAAATCTTGACTCGACCCTTCTCAGTGAAATCTTCAATATCTTATTTGTATTACAAAAAGCGGTGGTACAGCAACAAAAAAAAAAAAAAAGGGCAGTGGCCCGAAACGTTGTGCTTTTTTTGTTGCTGTATCACCGCTTTTTGTATTACAAATATAATATTGAAGATTTCACTGAGAAGGGTCGAGTCCGGATTTGGATTGGACGTGTATGGACAGTATTGTATGGGAGACTTGAAGAACCTCCCTCCTTCATCTGTGACTCCCCGTGGATTATTCACTAGAGCAGGGTTCCCCAAACTTTTTCGGTCAAGGGCCGGGTCAACATACTTCAAACTAATGAGGGGCCGGAATATACATAATATGCCGTACAAAACATTACATTGAACCTAGGTAGTGTAAACTATTACCTGTTAACACGTGCAGCCCTTTTGTCAATCAACTAATGCTACCCAGAGTACTACTTACCCGAAGCTTCCTCCGGCCCCTGGCAGCCGCTATGTCCCTCGCCGCAGCTCCGCTGTCAGCAACTGGCCCCCGGTCGTCGCCAGGTTGTCCTCTGCTGTGCGGGCGCCGATGTCAATCACCTACACGTCGCCTGGGGTGTACTGCGCAGGCACAGTAGTTCTGCGACTGCGCAGTACGTTCCAGACCACGCGGAGGTGACTGACAGCGGCACTCACGCAGGCGCAGTAGAGGAAGAGACAAGACAAGACAAATAACATTTATATCGCGCTTTTCTCCTGGCGGACTCAAAGCGCCAGAGCTGCAGCCACTAGGACGCGCTCTATAGGCAGTAGCAGTGTTAGGGAGACTTGCCTAATGTCTCCTACTGAATAGGTGCTGGCTTACTGAACAGGCAGAGCCGAGATTCGAACCCAGGTCGCCTGTGTCAGAGGCAGAGCCCTTAACCATTACACCTTCCAGACAGGAAACCTGGCGAAGCACCGCCAGGGACCGGGAGCCAGTGGCGAAGCTGTGGCGAGGGACTTAGCAGCTGCCAGGGGCCGGAGGAAGCCCCGGGTAATTAATACTCTGGGTAGCATTACTTGCTTGATGGCTCCTTTAACCAAAGCAGATATTATGCCCCCAACACAGCATGTGGAAATATTATGTCCCCAACACAGCATGTGCAGATAGGAAAAAACTCTTAGCGCAAGACAGTGAAGCATACACAGGGAGCAACCTGTCGTCCAAATAGAAAGCAGTGTCATCTGATGCAGAATTGGATTGGAAGCCAGCAAATGACTGCTCACTGGCTTCCCTGTGGATTGGTGATGCCAGCACTGCTATTCTATATGTAAGCCACTGATATTTTAAGATGCAGTGGACCGCATCTATAAGTTATACATGTTGTGAGTGGAGGGTCAGTGAAAAAGCCTCAGGGGGCCGCATTCCGCCCGCGGGCCTTAGTTTGAGGACCACTGCTCTAGAGCCTGTGGCCTGCAGAAACTTGCTTGTGTTACCATAATGATATTTGAACACACACAGTACATTGTGCTTACACTGCTGAACTAATGCAAATGATTTGAAGTCATTATAATGCCAGTTTCATGAATCTTACTTGAGGCACAGCAGGAAGTTCGTTGTAAATCTTGCAAACATATTAGTAATGATTGCACTCATCGCTGGTTTGCACACCCATATTGTCAGCCTGCAACATCATTCCTCTTCCTCTTGAGAAATCCACTGACGTGGAAAAATCCTCTGCCATTTATTTTTGTCTTGCAGTTCCTGATTATGCTGCCTGTGAGTTGCCTCCTGCTAGTCCTTCTTCCACCGTCCATAAAACTAAATAAACTGTTTGTTACACAGCTAAGCAGCATCTATGTACATAAATTGTTGGTAATCTGTTGCTCCTCATGACCACAAAAGGTAGTTTTGGGTTACCGTACATATATTTTACATATACAGTATATGTAACTTAGAGGCTAGGAACTCAGAACTTCCTCTCTGCTCTAAAGGATTAGGCACAGCATGATAACATTTAGGATAGAAACATTTCTTCATTCATTACAATTTACAGAAATGCTAAAAAGATTGGAGTTTTACATGAATTAACTTTGAGGGAGTACACAAAGGGTTAAAGCCTCTGTCTTTTCCGGTACAGAAAGAACCCCTGGGCTGTGAGTAACAGCAACTGATAAGGCTAATTACACTCTGATGTAGCTAAACAAACACACACAGCTCAGAACAGTGAAGTGTTTTAGAATTTATATGTGAAATAAAAACTTTACATTGTGTGCAAGAGTTGTAGTCCGCTTTAACATGGAAATCATTGGAAATTATATTGAAGGTAATCCCACAATTACTGGGTTAGTGACCTACCTGAGCATAGCACCAAAAAGCATCTTCAGCTATACAGCTGACTTCCGTTCTGTACAGTGTTGGCCCAGCGATGTTGCCCAAGGGGTTGGGTCCTGATCCCCGACGGGCGACATCATTCAAATGGTGTGTACGGGCCTTAAATAGTTTAGCAGGTTGAAAAAAGATGGACACCCATAAAATTCAACCTCAATGTGCCTTAATCCAGAAAGGAAAAAAACTTGGGTAAAAATATTCTGGGACTGATTCAAGGTATCACTAATAGTTGTTAATGCATTTACTGTAAGGGAACCAACCAGTTTCCTGGTCATCTCTTCCACTCATTCATCTGATGGTATGACACTCCCACTAAGTCTGATTTGAACTTCCTCCCAATGGTTCTCATTGATCCAGATGAATGGATCAATTAGAAGCCTCAGCAGAAACTTCAAATATCCCAGTTCTGGGGTTTAAATTTACTTGCATTGTGACAGAGCTTTTTCTAGCAAGAAGATTAAAAAAACTGATGGACAACAGAAGATAAAGTTTTTGGATAAAAAACACTTGTGGGAGGAAGCCTACACAGCAACATAAGCCACTCACATTCCCATTCTATAAACCCCATGTCCTTTTTGGGGCACATTGACATAGGGAAGAGCCCTTTGTATTTCAACAGTTGGTCAATTGTTCTAAAAAAGTTGAGAGAGGTTTCGTCCCCCTCCTTACAAAGTACCCTCTAATAGTAAATGCCATACATGTTAGTACCGGCTTAGGGTGCATGGGTTACATGTTCACTGGCTACTACTTACTGCTACTCAACCTGTAAAGAGGTATTTTTCTCTTTATATTTATTGGGTCTTCCAAAGTTAAAACCCTATTCTATTTTTTTTAACTAATCCACCATTCCCTCCACCTAATCTAAAGGCATACCTCCACACCCACTTCATCCTTAGCTTAGGGGTCATGTGTTCTCATCCTCTGAGTAGACAGCATTATTCCTTCCTGCACCAGCACTGTGACTATTCTGTCCCAATGCTTCTCCAGTCACTGACTAAAAGCGCTAGTGTAATCGCAAACGCTAAGGGTTTTTAGAAGTGATATTTCTGAGCGATTCTAGGCATGTGCCTAGCGATTTTCTAGTTACCGGTATGCCTGGCGAATTTTGTAGTGTTTTCGTGTAGCAATTTTTTGTACAGTAGAGCTGGAAATGTACAGCTTTTGTAAAAGAAACGCTTGCAAAATCGCTCTGTTCTATCGTTTTTTAGAGCGATTTTCCACTTTCCTATACTTCACATTGAGGCTGACCCGCTTCCGAAATGCTGCAAACCCTGCGATTGCGTTTCTCTAATAATAATATCTCTATGGTGTGATCCATCCCACAGAAAAACATTAGTCAAGTGCTTTTGAAAGCGCTAGCATTTTTAAAAGCGCTCAGAAGCACTCTAAGTGTGCACCAGTCCTCACTGTGACAAGGGAACAGTATGCGTGAAGCTGGCTGTGCCCACATTCACCTCCAACAGTCACGCATCTCAGAAACCCCTGGTGCTGTGTGTTTCTGCTATAGCCCTATTAAAACATTAGCAAAGATAATTTCAGTTATGTTTGAAATTTCACCATATACATCATTTTATCCCATACAGTGTTTTCAACATTTTTAAACTTTTGAAGTTTTTCCAACTTTGTTTGTGTCTGGCTTTACACCATGTTTTGTTACCTACTCTGCTTTACATAATACAAGGCATGTAAAGACAGATGCATTTTTGAAAACCTTTTATTTGACTTTACAAAATCATATCAACATGTAGCTTTGAAAATATACATAACTGTGAAAGTTCAACATAAACTACAGGCTCAGTTTGTGCAAGTGCAAACCTTTGCAGAGAATATCGAACTGAAATGTAAAAGTGGAACTCTAACAAGAACCTTTGGATAGTTTGAGGACATGTTAGATGTTACCTTATTTCCTAGGTATCACTTAGAGGAGGCTGAAATATTCCAAAATGGTAATGCCAACAGCTGCAAAAACAGACGCCTAAAGCCAAAGTCTTTGGAACATCTACTAACATCTACTAAGATTCACTGCGCTGCACCAGAGATCTTTCACCTCCACTCCTACATTTGTAAAATGGTAGTTGTGATCAGAAAAACATTCCCCTAACATACAAATTTCTGCTAAACAGGAATGTGAAAGAAATCTAGCCTATCAAAGTCAACCGATGCGGATCAATTGGCTGGCAGCTAGATAATTAACCAGCTGCTAGGGGCTTTGATTGGTTAAACTTAATTTCCTCCCTAGGTTAGTGGTTATTTCAGGAGAATTTCTTGTTCACCACAAGTAATGGGTATTACCTAAGGCAGGTATTGAAATAAAATCTGTTCAACAAGGAGATAGACAGAAACAAACATTTTACAACATTTTACAGATATTCTAATACATTCCTATTGTATCCACACACAGACAAAACTTGTAGGGAGAAAAAGAGCCCTCGGAGGGTTCTTACCTATTAACTTACCTAATAAGGCTTCCCCCATCCTCAGGAATCCAGTGCTGGCAGCCACAGAACGGCACACACACCAATATTTACAATCTGTGCAGGCGCAGTACAAGCTTGCTCTCAGGCTCCGGTGGGAATAGCAGAGCCCAATCGGGTCTGCATTACTGAGCAGGCCTGACCAGTAGAGAGGACCTGATCGGGCTCTGCTACTGCCACCAGACCCTGCGGGGAAGCTTGTACTGCGCCTACGCAGAAGTGCAGATTGTAAATATTGTCACGCACCGAATTTTCGGAGGCTGCCAGTGCTGGATCCCCAAGGCTGAAGAGGATGGGGGAAGCCTCATTAGGATCCAGATCCTTCTTTTTTCTCCCTACAGGTACACCTTAATTATGCATATCCGTGGTTTTACAAAACTGTCTTCTGAGTTACTTGCGGATTTAAAGAACATCATTACAACGAGTCATGGAACATTATTCAAATATTTGTGTTCAAAATCTATTCCAGAACATTCCAGACTCCCATATGTTTCCGGTGTAATCAGTTCAAAGGAGTGCTGTAAAGTTATAGTGCATATTTACAGTATGAGTGTTTATGACGGTTGGTCAGGATGATAAGATAGCAAAGTGGGAAAGGTAAATAAACCATATGGAGAATGACATCACAGTTCAGATAAAATCCAGGCTGTACATTGCAGTTGCCAGAGGTAGATTAGTTTCCACTTCAGACTATAATTGTTTGAATACGGTTTTTCTGATATTTTGTATAAAATCGTAGTATCAAACTGTCTACTTGAAGGTACAGATGCATTAAATCCGAATGTGAAAAGTGCTTTGGGGAAAAAAAAGAGAATAAAGTATATTAGCAAATCTTTTAATAAACAAATTCTGACTTATTTTTATCAGTTTAATAGAAGCCTTCTTCAAGTTAAACCAAATAATTAATTCTAGATGTTTCTGTCTGCTGTAATCTAAAAGAAATAAAGGTTACAGATTCACATTTACTATCTGATACTCTTCTAATACTACAAGTGTTTAGCTTGAGGGAAATCAGTGAAAAGAGTATTCGGGCTTGTTCACATACTGTACATGGAGAGTGGGCATTTCTGCTTACAGTGTGGTTGTGCTCAGTAGGGAATTGCGTACCACTGATGGCACGCCCCTGGCAGATAACAGCATTCCCTCTGGAAGTATAGGTGGGAAGAAGCCACAGTTAAACCACTGCACAAACATTACATGTAGTATTCAGACTGTGGTTTAGCAATCCCTCCCCTACTGGGTTCCAAGTCAGAATCCCAGCGAGGGCACTATCTGCAAGAAGTATGTGAGTGTGAGTTTCCTTCAAGCACTCAGGTTTCCTCCCACATTCCAAAAACATAAAGATAAGTTAACTGACTTCCCACCAAAATTGGCTGTAGACTACAATGGACATACAACTATGGTAGGGAATAGAATGTGAGCTCCTCTGAGGGACAGTTAGTGACAAGACTATAAATCTGTAAAGCACTGCAGAAAATGTAGGTGCTATATAAATACTAAATAATAATAATTTTAAACAATACCAGTTGCCTGGCTGTCCTGCTAATCTTCTGAATCACACACCTAAAACAAGCATGCAGCTAATTCAGTCAGAAACATTTGATCTGACTGAATTAGCTTGTTCTGGGTTTATGGCCAAGAGTATTAGAGGCAGGGACTCAGTAGGACTGCCAGGCAACTGGTATTGTTTAAAGGGAAATTATTCTTATTATTTAGTATTTATATAGCGCTTCCGCAGCGCTGTACAGAGTATATTGTCTTGTCACTTAACTGTCCCTCAGAGGAGCTCACAATCTAGTCCCTACCATAGTGATATGTCTATGTATGTATTTATCGTGTATTGTATGTATTGTAGTCTAGGGCCAATTTAGGGGGAAGCCTATCAACTTATCTGTATGTTTTTGGGATGCGGGAGGAAACTGGAGTGCTTGGAGAAAACCCATGCAGACATGGCGAGAACATACATATTCCTTGCAGATGTTGACCTGGCTGGGATACGAACCAGGGACCCAGCGCTGCAACCACTATGCCACCGTGCTGCCCATGAAATAAATATTTCAGCCTCCATATCCTTCTCAGTTCAATTGTACTTTAAGAACATATGTTAACCTCCCTAGCGGTAACCCTGAGTCAGGCTCGGACGGAAATCCGCAGCACTGAGCAGTAATCCCGAGTTGGATCCATCTGAGGCGTGGAATGTGCAGGGCTGCTGCAGATCTATTAAGCGGTATGATTTTTAGGGTCTGAAAGATTGTGAAAAAATTGCACCGCTTTTTGAAAAAGAATCTGGAGATAATCATACCGCCAGGGAGGTTAAAGGACACCTGAAGTGAGAGGGATATGGAGGCTGTCATATGTATTTCCTTTTAAAGGGCCACTATTGTGTAACATTTTTAAAATACATATGTATAAAATGTACAATTGATCCAGAGTAAAATGCACTATAAATGTATTTTTACCTATAATGCTGTCACTTACAGTAGATACTAAAATTCTGACAGATCTTTGGACTAGTCCATCCCTTCATGGGATATCATCAGGCTTTTCTTTATTTTCAAAAGCACTTACTGAGTAGCAGTTGCTCAGCCCAACTGCCAAAATGGAGTGCAAGCAAGTAAAGAGACAGCCACCATCTTTGTATAGATCCTTTCCAGGGAGTGATTTTGTAAAGAATAAACAAAATACTGAGATCTCCTGATGAGATGGACTGGTCTAAAGTTATTCTGAAAATAAAGAAAAGCCTGACCCTCTTTACTTGGGGGCGGCCAGGCAGACGGCGGAGGCAGGGGCACGAGGCTGATTCTTGATAGATTTCATGCTGAAATCTATCGGAAATCAGCCTGCGATGTATGGGCAGGCAAAAGATTTCTCTCTGATCATATCTGATCACAAATCGATGTTTCTCTTGGTTGATCTGTCCATACATCGCTAAATGTATGAGCACCTTTACAAAGCAGGGTAAGTATCACAAAAGATGAGCACATCATTTTGGAGAAGCCAAAGTAGAGATCAAGAACAAATAGAATTAATGACACAATCAAACCACATAATGAATAACCTGATATTTTGCTGTACAGTCTACCTATTGAGAACATGCCTTAAGACAGACAAGACAAGGAATGTAAAAACCCCTAAAGTTGATAATATATCCCTTGTGTGCTAGAAGTGGGCTATGTGACCTCAGCTAATATTTTAAAAAATCTCTATGAAAAGATCTCGACTGAAAATAAAATTGCCTGCAAAATGGCGAAAAGGGTTTGCTGTTAAAGCACCTTAAGGCAGGGGTCACACTTATCGGCTTTCGTACGCGTTTTCTGCACAGAAAAACTGACTTCAACTGAGAACTCATTTTAATCAATAAGCAAGGTCACACTTTAATGCAGATTTTGCACGCAGAAAAGAAACTGACATCTTGCGCAATTTGTCAGTTTTCTCTATAAATTACATTAGCTGCTCTAAGGCAGGGTCACACTTGTCTTTCAGTTTTCTGAAAAGTGTAGAAACTGAAAGACAAGTGTGACCTCTGCCTTAAGGTAAATCTGATCAAGTGTAATAATTTGAGAAATTACTCTTCTTTTTTTGCCAAGTAAGGTCTTCTTCATGGTTATCCTAAATATATTTTAAGGACTCTGCTGAAAAGAGCTAAGTAGTGAATAGAAAAATAAATTATATCTTACTTTTATTGCAAAAAGGCTGGCACCACACAAAAGCAGAAAAATAAAAAGATTAGCTTTTTATTAGATTGCCATTAAAATGACAGCCTGGTCAAAAAATGTATAGGCTATGGCGGCGACAGCCCGCTGTTTCAAGCTGTTAAAGCTCTTTTTCAAACAGCTTGAAACAGCGGGCTGTCGCTGCAATAGCCTTTTTGACCATGCTGTCATTTTAATGGCAATCTAATAAAGAGCTAATCTTTTTATTTTTCTACTTTTGTGTGGTGCCAGCCTTTTTGCAACTATCTATAGTGGATCCCGTGAATGCTGGGTTCTGAGGCTTGGGCACACAACAGTTCCACCCTATGGAAGAGTGCTCCTCCAACTTTTCAGTTGATTGTATCTTACTTTTATTGAATTTAAAGAACAGGTAAATAGGTGAAGTGAATGATAGCAAAGAAATATGACTTCCCAATATATATTATAAACATCATTGAAGACGTGTGAAGGCTCTGAATGTCTAATCTTACAATGGAGGAAAAGTTCAGTGATATATTCACTGTAAACTCATGAGTTTGATGGGGCTGCATTCGATCAACAATATGGAGCCGATTCAATTAACCTTTTATCTTAGATACTTTTTCATCTCTGTTTAAAATAACTTTTCAGTACTCTGCAATTATAAAAGTACCCAGAAAAATAGGTGAAAAAGTACTGTCAAAATCATTGAGGATTTTTTTGCTTAAAAGCCATTTTAATAGGATGTGAAAATATCACCTAGGAGAAAACATAGGAGAAAAAGTGAATTGGTTCAGGTCCATTATGTTTACTGGTAGAGATTCCCCACCTACCCAAAAAGAAAGTGAAATTGGATAGGACATAAAATATGCAAAGCAGATGAAGCCATAAAAGAAGCTCTAGACTGGAACCTCCAAGGTTCTCAAACAAAGAGGCAAGCCATAGATTGCCTGGAAAATAACTTAGTTACATGGTTACACAATTATTAAGTTTGAAAAAAATTGAACTCAACCAGAAAATAATAAGCAACACTAGCCTACACCCTCCTATATCCCTGTTGATCCAGAGGAAGGTGAAAAATCCTTATAGGGCATGGTCTAATTAGCCCAAAAGGGAAAAAAGAATCCTTCCCGACTCCAGATGGCAATCAGATAAAATCGCTGGATCAACACCACCGGGTATTAATGCCTAGTAACAACTGTAGATAGAGAAACTAGGAAAGCTGGGATCATGTACTGAAGTGAAGGTCTGAGCCAAAGACAGAGAAATCTGGAAGTTATTCTCAGTTGTCCTATGCTTCTGCATGGGAAGTAGAGGAAATACGTGGTAAGTGTAAACCAGGGTTCAAAGGAGTTTAGCAATATTATTTTAATTATTGTTATTTCAATCAAGGTTAAAGTAACCAATATGAATAAAAAAAGTTAACATTTATATTGTTAAACATTCAGCTGAAAATGTAAAAAGTCTGCTATTCTAAGAAAACTCGGCAAGGAAGACTACTATTATTATTATTATTATTTAGTATTTATATAGCGCCGACATATTACGCAGCGCTGTACAGTGTATATATACTAGTGACATATTTGGTATATTTGGTCTAAATGCTGAATTGGAGTCTTACAAAATAAACTTTCCGTGTAGTTATATGCAGCTTCTTCATAACTTTTTAGGTTTTAGGAAAGTGAAGCTAATCCTTTTCACTGTACTGTCTACTAAATAGTATGTGTCATGCTAAAATGAGCCAGGAAATGGCTAATCATGCAGGTATTCTGTGACAAAGTCTTTTAAAGCAACCTTGATTAAGGTAAGTGCTACAAAGTGTCTTGTGTTACCTGAGAAAGTCAGGAGCTCTAACGATCATGTGTTGGAAATCCTCCAGAGACAGCTTTCCATCGTTGTCTACATCAGCTTCATCTATTACCTTATCACACACTAAGCACACTTCTTCTGGTGTTAGTTCATTCCGTGTAAGCTTGTTCAGTGTCTTTTCCAGATCTGATTTACATATGTAATCATCATTATTAAAATCTGCAAATGATGTCAGAAAAGGACATTTTAGTCTTTATTCAAGTAAATATTACCAAGTGGAATAAAGTCTAAAGAAGCTTGCTACAGAGGCACAGAGAAAAAAATGCCTAAAAATACACGTAGAGCAAGATATGTCCAAAATGGACTACTGATAAAATGTAGAAGGGTGTGTTTAGAAACGAGCCAGCTAATTTGTGCCAACCAAAATAAAACCAGATAATGTGGATATGCTCAAAACAGACATTAGCAAATGTATATAGTATCTTATGGCATATTATAAAATCTCTAATGACATCCTGCCTCCTGATTTTTCTGCTTAAATACCTCCTCATTCTGTGCCTTCTGTCCTAGATGCATCAGCTGTACGACCACCAGCAGGTAATGCTAATGTTGCCCACTGAGTAACTGAGGAGCCACTTAGGTGCAGCAGCCCAACCTGAGATGGAAGAGGTGACAGTGGAGGGTATTGAGGCAGACTTTTCCTTGAAACCCCTTAGTTCCCAACCCCATCCCCTTGCAGCACTATAAGCTCAAATGGCAACCTGCTGCCCTCACCCTCTCTAGCACCATGTATCATCAATGGCTAATACACCACCCCTTCCCGTGCTTGCTTGTCCAGGCATCAATGAAGAGCAACACTCTGCTGCAACAGCCTAACTCAGCAAAAAGGCAGTAGGGCAGGGATGGCCCCTCCTCCATGGGGCCATAAAACTTATCAGTTGGCAGAAGAGGGCAGGTGTTTTGCCACCACCAAGAGCCTGGCATGCAGATGGAGAAAGGAGAAAGTGGGAGTAAACAGGATAGACCTGGACAAAACACGACAAGACACAGAACATTTATATTGCACTTTTCTCCAGGCGCACTCAAAGCGCCAGAGCTGCAGCCACTACGGTGAGCTCAGTAGGCAGTAGCAGTGTTAGGGAGTCTTGCTCAAGGTCTATTTACTAAATAGGTGTTGACTTACTGAACAGGACGAGCCTTGAGCAGTGGCATAGCTAGAGATTATGGAGCCTTTTGGAAAAACTTTCATGGGGTCCTCTGATGTAGGCACCCTTTAGCTATACCATCAGCACCTACTGTATGGATATGAGTTAACTGGCATTCTACATTCTTGTACAATCTACACTGCATATAGTCCATGGGCACTGAGAAGGTGGAGGAACACAAGAAAGTTAATTGTGAATACATTGAGTATCACCTGGGCCCCCTCTGCTCCAGGGCCCCATAGCAGCTGCCATGGCTGCTATAGCTATTGCTACACCCCTGGCCTTGAGTCATAGGCGGAGCCCTTAACCAGGACACTATTCAACCACTGGACAAGATGAGGAAAATTATGTACAGATTTAAAGCTGCTGCAGCTGGATAGGGCAGTCCACTGCTACCCAAAATAGCAAATTTGGGCTCCTGTGGCCACTTGGAAATTTGACCTCCGCCATAGACCACGTTAATTGTGGCTATAGTAGCACCCAGTGGACAACCAAAATGACACTGGAGATAGGTGTAGGGCAGATAGCATCAGAGATTGTGTTGCAGATAGCATCAAAGGGACAGATAGCGATGGCAGGGATAAGTTGTCTGTGCATGTGGTTTGGCTATTATGTAGCTAAACACTACATTGGCAGTAATACTGATAGCCATGGGTGGGTGTAGTCTTATGCGTAGGTAGGGGTAGGTTAGTGTTGGGAGTAAGGAGTAGGTAATAGAGGGTTAGTGTCTACTAGCAGCTTCAAGTGGCACCCAAATTCCAACTATCCACTCGAAACGAATCATAGATCAGGCTGTAACTTTCCCAGCCTGATCCACCCCTACTGCTGCTTGCCGTCCAGTCCACAACTCATGGGCAGGTTGCCAACTACTGCCTTGTCTGGGCATTCTTATGTCACGCTTCCTATCTGCACAAATGCATGAAAAAAAGGAAAAGGAAAAACTACAACTTTATGACGGCAACTACAAAAAACAAATGCTGCTGTAATTTTATGTTTTTATACAAATATTTTTTCCATCACAATCTGCCCCAAATAAGCATTTCCAAAACTGTCAGCATATCTTTAAAGCCTTAGCTTAGTTACTTTTTCAAAAACACAGTTGCTGTGAGTATATCTAAAAATTCCCACTTTGCTGCTGGAGTAATTTGCAGTACAGAGCAAGAGTCATTGGGCCTGATTCACTAACTAGCTGTAATATTGCCATGCACAGACAACTCATGGCAATATTACCGGTACTACCACAGCAGTGTATCGCAAGCAAGTTACGTTATTAGGGCAACCCACGGTACTATGCCCTAACAGTATAACTCACGGTACACAGCTGCAGTAGTACCAAAATATTGCAGTGTGTTGTCTCTGCATATCTAAAACACCTACTGATTTGTGCATAACACAACTAACAACTTTTATAAACATATGACTCAGAGATCAAACCTTGTTTTAGTTGCTGTGTTATTGTGACAAAACAATTCTCACATACAATATACAATTCAACCTCCCAGTATTGCACCAACTGTATACAAACAGGAGGAATGACTGCCCACTCAACCCTTCACATAAATCTCCCTGCATGATAACCCGCCCACACTTTTGTGGCATTGCAAGCTGTTTTCTTGCTAAAATGTTTCAATGAAGAATTCCTTTTTGTATAGGTAGCATATCACTCTGTGATCACCACAAGGAAGACTCCAAAGGATTCCAAAAACTCCTGGATAAATTGCAACTTGGACTGTAATAAAAAATAAGTCTCAGTTCAAATGCCACTACTTGTGTTATAAATCATGCATGATAGGTTGATTGGCCAGGTTATTACCCACACACTACTCCGGGCGAAAGGATAAAATCACATGCTGATCCAGGCTCAACGAATCGGACCTCTCCCCTGTGCACTTGGGGGGTCCCTTCACCGCCTTGTGCCACTGAGTTCTAGTTGTAGCCAGTTCGTTCATCTCCCTATTAGGATGCTGCTGCGCGGGTGTCCCCGCACCTCTGGGGGACTTCTCTGGACTCTTTGCGGCAAGTCTTGCGTTGTAACACCACCTTGCCCCGTGCCTCCACGCTGCACGCTGGGCCGGTCCTGTGGTGTAGACAGTTGCGGTTCTCCCGCGGTCTCTAAGGTGGCCTGGAAAGGGCAAACTTAGCTGACGCGTTTCATCAAATAGGTTTGATTTTTAAAAGGGAAATAGCAAAATCGCTCAATACTCCATCTTGTGGATCCTTACCTCCTCTAGTGGTTTTATGGGAAATAACTTCTTTCAAAGCAAATTTGTGCATTTCCATATAACATTGCTAGCATAATTGCTTTCTTTAAACCTTGATGAGCAATTTTTACTACATTTTCTTTATCCCTAAATTAACCAACTTGCCATGTTGTCTCTGCATGTCAATATTAATGCTAGTTAGTGCATCAGGCCCTTTGTTACTTATTTTCAACATCTAATAAAATATTGCAACTCTCACTTCTATTATATTGATATAGTGGGGATTGCTGAAATTTAAATGACCACTACTGTGAAAAATTGTAAATTTAAAATCCTTAAATCCTTGTATATGCATATGTATAAAATGTACATTTTCTCCAGAGTAAAAAGCCCTATACATTGATGTTTCTACACTGCTGTCATTTACCGTAAGTAGTAAAAACCAGAGTGATCTGACAGGTTTTGGGCTAGTCCATCTCCTCATGGGGGGTTCTCAGGTTTTTCTTTATTTTAAAAAAGCACTTACTGAACAGCAGTTGCTCAGTCCAACTGCCAATATAGTGGGTAAATGAATAGCATCCGATGTCTACCAGGGTGAGACAATATTGAGCGTTTCTGCCAGGGGCGCCTCTAACCATTGTGTCACTCCAGGAGAGAAAATCTGTGCCCAAAGCCCCCAAACCCCCCTCCATGGCACCCCCCCATGAAAAGAATCGTAATACAGCAGCGTTTCACCAGAGAATATTCGTAATGCGGCAGTGTTTCACGAGAAAACAATCATAATGTGGCAGCGTTTCACCATAAAATACACTTATTGCGGCAGCGTTTTACCAGAAAATACACGTATTGTGGAAGCATTTCACCAGAAAATAATTGTAATGCAGCAAAGTTTCACCATAAAATACATGTATTGCGGAAGCGTTTCACCAGAAAATAATCACAATGCGGTAGTGTTTCACTAGAAAATAATCATAATGCAGCAGCATTTCACCAGAAAATAATTGTAATGCGTCAGTGTTTCACCAGAAAAATAATCGTAATGCATCAGCGTTTCACCAGTAAATAATCGTAATGTGTCAGCGTTTCACCAGAAAATAATCGTAATGTGTCAGCGTTTCACCAGAAAATAATTTTAATGTGTCAGCGTTTCACCAGAAAATAATCATAATGCGGCAGCATTTCACCAGAAAACAATCGTAATGTGTCAGCGTTTCACCAGAAAATAATAGTAATGCGTCAGTGTTTCACCGGAAAACAATCGGAATGTAGCAGCATTTCACCAGAAAATAATCGTAATGCGTCAGCGTTTCACCTGAAAATAGTTGGAATGCGTCAGCGGTTCACCAGAAAACAATCGTAATGTAGCAGCATTTCACCAGAAAATAATCGTAATGCAGCAGCATTTCACCATAAAATAACCGTAATGCATCAGTGTTTCACTAGAAAATACACTTACTGTAGGCTGTCCCTCCCTTCGTTAGTGCCCTGGTGATATATATATATAAAAATATATATATATATATATATATATATATATATATATTGTAAGGAACCTGCCTGTTAATGTTAGTGCTTCCGCCGTCTCGGCGTTGTTCCCCTTTGATGATGCAGCTGCTGGAACGCAGGCCGCACATTCTGATAGGCGGAGGGCGCTTTTATAGTACGCCCTCCGCAGATGTGACAGTGCGGTGTCAGCTGATGCTACAGCTGACACCTAGGTAGGTGTACCGCTGTGTGATTGGATGTGCGGAGTGTGGCCGGCCACTGATTGGATGAAAGTTGTATTTAAACTTTCAGAGTGCTCCCAGTCATCGCCCGTGATAAGCATAGCTGTGGCTAGTTGCTGGGTGCGCACTCACATTGTCTAAATTACTGGAACTTGACCTTGGCTTGTATTTGACCATTGTTGTCTGCTGTTACTAACCCCTGCTTGATACCTGGATACTCTTGCCTGCTGCCTGGACCGACCTCTGCCTGTTACCTTGATACTCTTATCTGCTGCCTAGACTGGCCTCTGCTTGTTACCTGGATACTCTTGTCTGTTGCCTGGACCGACCCTTGCTGGTTTACTGGACACTCTTGTTTATACCTGGACTGACCCTTGCCTGTTGCTTGGATAATCTTGCATGCTGACCTTGCATGAACTCTCTCACCTGCTGCTTGGATCATCCACTGGCTATTTCCTGAACCATCTGTCATTACTGACAATCGACGCTAAGGGCTTCATCCTCCTAAATCAAGGTATTTGTCCTGTGTGATACCTATGAACTATTGAACTGTGTTAAACTTGCCTCAGTGGGGTTCTGGTGGGTTATTGTCCTCTCTACTTCAGTCTGTATGCCTTGCATGTTAAGACCTGGGAGTAACCATAGTCAGGAGACAAATAAAGTGTCCTGTTCACGCGGGGGCTGGATAGGTGAAGACCGTGGGACGGGCTCAGAGCCGTGGCACTAGATTGGGGCATAGAGACTGATTGGGGACATAACCTGTCAAGCCTTACAGATATCAAGCCGATGGCTCGCTACATGATAGCCGCTGACAAGCGGCTTCTCCCTATTCACTCTGATCGCCTTCGGTGATCAGAGTAAGCAGCAAATCCCGTTCATGGCGACCGGGCGGGATGACGTCACCGACGTCATGGACGTCGGGACGTCAGAGGGAATCCTGATCCACCCCTCAGCACTGGGGGGGGGGGCGGCGCGGCGAGTAGCGGCGAATCGGCGGTGAGGAGCAGCGATCGGAAACTGCACGCAGCTAGCAAAGTGCTAGCTGCGTGCAGGAAAAAAAAATTGTGAAAATCGGCCCAGCGGGGCCAGAGAAATCCTCCTACGCAGGTTACCCCGAGCTGAGCTCGGGATAACCGGCAAGAAGGTTAAATAGACACTGTTGTTTGTCTTATAGGGTTGTTCAGTGTGTTTAAGAAACACTGTTTTCATTGGTTTTACTATGTTTACTTCAGTTGTACAATAAAGTTCATATATTTGTATCAATTTGTGTGGTGCAGCTTTTGTTTGCAGAACTTATTTTGCTTGCTATAGAAATGAAGATGCATTGAGACGCCATAGTAAATCATGAACGTCATACATTTTTATTAACCAGCTCCTTGTCCATTCTAAGAGTTGTTTTGTAGATGCTTTAAACGTAATCACTTAACAGTTTAAATTGTTTTTAACTCTTCATAGAATAAATGTGTTTTTAGTTGGCCTGTGCACTTGTGGTAAGAAGGGAATAGCCACACTCCCACTGACTGAAACTTCCTGTAACCTCCATCAGATGTTACTATTCTCAACATCCTCCATTCTGATACTAAAAAATATCTCAATCTTGGCTTACCATCATCCCACCCACTTAGCATAGAACCTACCCAATGTTAAAAGCCATGTGAGTTGGTGCTGATCATGAGGGCAAAGCCCATGATCTGTGGCCATCTAACCTACATTGGTCTCAATTCACCGCCCCCACGAGTATAATGTGCCTTGTTCCTTATGCAGTGTAACTTATTGCACTTACATATTCATGTTTTATCAATACAAAAATGTGGTTTCTGCAAGTCCACACTAACCATATATTTTGAAAGCATAATAAGCTTTAAGATCACGTGGAGCCATTTCACTGAGTACTGAGAACATGTCCAGAAAATCATCCAGTGTCATGTTTCCATCACCATCTTCAGAGAAAACTTCAGCTATCCTCTGACGGAAGGGGTTATCCTGAAAGCAGTTGTAAATGCAATGTATATTAATGATCAATCTGTTATTCGTTATTGCTGTAATGGTCTGCATTCATAAGTGACAAATGTACAAAAGCTCAAATTAATGCAATAAGGATATAATGAAGTGTTACATTTCTGGGTCTCTATGATGTGGTAATGTGTGTTTAGTTATATATAATATGCTGTCATGTATTAAACATTTTATTTGGAGAATTTGTATTACATTATAAAAATAAGAATGATCGTATATATGATCTTAAATGTACAATTTACCTGGTAGTTAAAAACCCATATAACCATAATATTTGGTCAGTTGGAACTTTTTGGGGTCCAGTAATATAGATTATAATTTACAGTACTTAAAAAAGTACAAAAAAATAAAAACATTTTTCACGTTATGCGGAACTGAAATTGATGCCAGGATTGAACTAATTAGTATATGGGGATGAAAACGCCAGTTTTACAGTGATTTTAGGAGAGATCAAATTGCCTATCCAAGACTATAGAAAATAGGAGTCCTAATATTTTATCAATGCAAATTTATCTATGCATGAATTTTATATGAACAGGTGAAGTGGTGTAGGTCTGTTTACTGGTCCCCAGATAAGACCACGATTCAGTACACTATATCTATGGATGCTTGCTTTCCAGGGTAATGCATGAGTGTGCTGTTGTATGCAATTCTTATGTGGTTTTAAAGGGAAATGTAAGGGTGTATGGATGGAGTTATACCTTCACGCAATTTTATCTGATTAAAAAGTTTCATTACCACTTATTAGCGCTCTGGATGTGTATCATTATTGTTTCAATTGTATTAATTGCTTTATTTTCATTCAGTTCTTTAGGTAGAAAACTAGAGTGGCAGCAGAACCAACAGGAGGAATAGTTAGTGGGTCACCAGGGAACCAGATATCTACTTTCAGTATATGCTGTACTGTATGTACACTTTGCAGTGCCTGGGGGGCAAAACATTGGCCCCACTTCAATTCACTTTTTCTCCTAGGAGATAATTTTTCATTTTTTTGCTTAAAATAACTTTTTTAGCACTATGCATTTGAAAAGTAATAAAAAATAGGTGAAAAAGTGCTGTAAAAAAAGCAACGCTCAGTATACATTGCCTTCTTAAAAAAAGGAGGTATCTGTGATAATTCAGCTTTAAGTGAGCAACTGTCATTTCTCATGATGCATCACTCATGAATATGCAAATTATCTCTTTATTCTAAAAGAAGGTTTCTGTGATAATTCAGCTTTAAGTGAGCAACTGTGGTTTCCAATGATGCATCACCTAGAAGACAACTTAGGTGAAAAACTGAATTGAATATGGGCCATTGTCTATTTAAACATCCCATTACTGCATCCAAAAACGCAAGTTAAATTCTATCATGCAATGAAAAAAACATATATAAACATGATCCAGAAACACTGCAGCTTTCTCCGGAGCCGAGTTCATTTAGGATTGAATGAGTAAAGGCAGAAAACTGTCCAGCAATCTAATAAATCAAATACTGAATATATTTTTAAAATTATGACCACCTTGTCCTCTAGGCTAAAGAGGAGAAGGACCATGTGGCTTGTTATCACAGACCAGCATTTGTGATGGTATGTTGGCACATTAGTAATGAAGACATAGGTATCTTACATATCTGGGAAGACACTATTAATGCTGGATGATTTATAAAGCTTTTGGAGCAACATATGCCCTGTCCAAATTACATCTTTTTCAAGGAAAACCTTGCTTGTTTTAGCAAAATCTTTGTAAACTGCATGTATAACAACAGCATAGCACCATAATAAAAGAGTTTACAGGCTAAACTGGCCTGTCTGAAGTCCAGCCCCATCACCTTATGAAAACAATTGGTCCAATATGAAACATAAAATACAACAAAGTAAACCCTGAACTGCTGAGCAGCTAAAATCCTACATCTGTCAGGAATGGACAGTTTTTACAACAACGGCAACTAGTCTCCTCAGTTTCCAAATATTTACAAAGTGTGTAAAGTGTAGACATCACATTGTCTCAACTTTTTTGAAGCATGTTCTTGAACAAAATTCAAAATGAACACATTTTTCATATACAGGGTGGGCCATTTATATGGATACACCTTAATAAAATGGGAATTGTTGGTGATATTAACTTCCTGTTTGTGGCACATTAGTATATGTGAGGGAGGAAACTTTTCAAGATGGGTGGTGACCATGGCGGCCATTTTGAAGTTGGCCATTTTGAATCCAACTTTTGTTTTTTCAATGGTGTGCTTGGTTTTAACATAACTTTATTCTTTCATAAGTTATTTGCAAGTTTCTCTTTGTTAACAGCCATTGACGTGTCGCCGAGATTAACACGTGAGGAGCGGATAGAAATTGTGTTGATGTCTGGTGAACGCAGTAACCGGGTCATTGCAGCAGATTTCAATGCAAGACACCATACGAGACCACCCATCTCCCATGCTACAGTTAGCAAACTGCTTGCTAAGTTCGTGAAACTGGTTTAGTGTTGGATTTGCCAAAATGTGGACGCATGAAATCTGTCACTAATGAAGAAACATCAGTGGCTGTCCTAGCTTCATTCAGCAAGAGCCCACAGCGTAGCACTCACCGCATGTCACTGGAGAGTGGCATTAATTGAACATCCCTTCGGCCGATACTAGCTACTGACAAATGGCACCCTTACAAACTCCAACTACTGCCGCTTCTAAACGAGGATGACCCAGATCGGCGCACTGAATTTTAAGAATGGCCAAAACAAAAATTGGAACAGGACCCTCAGATTACACAGAAGATTTTGTTCAGTGATGAGGCAAACTTTTATGTGAATGGTAAAGTTAACAAACAAAACCATTATTGATCTGACACTAACCCACATTGGATAGATCCCTTCAAGACTGTTGGAACAAAAAAATTTATGGTATGGTGTAGTATAAGGGGTACAAAGATAGTGGGGCCATTCTTCATCAATGGAAACCTCAAGGCCACTGGATATGCGAAATTGCTACATGATGATGTGTTTCCCTCCTTATGCACTGAAGCTGGCACGTTCCCTGAGTTTTTCCAGCAAGATGGTGCACCACCACATTATGGGTGTCAGGTTTGTCTTTGGGGTCATCTGAAGGCAATTGTCTATGCTGTGAAGATACGAGATGTGCAGCACCTGAAACTACGGATACTGGAAGCCTGTGCTAGCATTTCTCCTGCAGTATTGCTGATAGTACTGATAGTGTGTGAAGAGTGGGAGAAGAGGGTTGCATTGACAATCCAACACAATGGACAGCACATTGAACACATTTTATAAGTGGTCAGAAACGTGTAAATAACTCATGACAGAATAAAGTTACATTAAAACCAAGCACACCATTGTTTTTCTTGTAAAATTCCCAATAAGTTTCATGTGTCACATGACCCTCTTCCTATTGAAAAAAAAAGATTCAAAATAACCGACTTCAAAATAGTCACCACCCATCTTGAAAAGTTTCCCCCCTCACAAACAGGAAGTTAATATCACCAACCATTCCCATTTTATTAAGGTGTATCCATATAAATGGCCCACCCTGTATTTCATATATTCACATTTTTCAGAAAACAGTCATTTTCTCAGTTCCAACATTTAATATGTTGACTTTGCACTACCTTCAGGATTTGAAAATCATTGCTTTTTGTTTTTATTTACATTTTACGCCAGCACCAGAATGTTGTTTTTTGGTTTTTTTTTTACCAAAGTTGTAAGCAACTACTGCAGAAACTGTTAAAACAAAAAAAATATTCAACTGCTAGTGCTTTCCCTTTCAATGCATGAACTTTAAAATACAGGGAAAAAAATCTAACTGCAGGTGTGGCATAAGCAGTACATTTTTTCTTGCCTGTTTCCTGACCATTCTTATCTCATTAGGCCTTAATAGTCATTAGGAGGTGTCACCTGTTCACAATTCTGCTTATTGTTGTGCTTGGAGAAGTGCATTATTAGAGTTCTCTCTATGATAAACCAAAGCCAAGCAAAGTACAGATACACTTTTAATATGACATTGAGATGGTATTTTGGCTTAAAGAAGAACTTTGCTGTCCCTGTGTATTATGTTAGGCTTCAGTTATCATCCCAGCCTTTCCAATTAGCACATGATGAATTATGAATGAAGCGCAGGATTAGTGTGACACCTGGCAACCTTTGCAGTTATTGCTTTTTTCATACTTTACCTTCAATTCCGGCATGCTGCCTATAAGTTCATAAGGGATCCGTACATCTGGTCTATTTGTGTAGTCTTCTGGGACAAGCTGTGGTGCCAGGTCCCTATATCTGTGGAAAAGCCTAAAAGATGAAAAAGAGCATTTATGGGCAATCTGTACAATGCAGGGCTACAGTGAACCTTGATTGTGGCCTAGCATACAGATCTCAGTCAATATAACAGCAAGGCAAAGGCTACACTGAAAATCCCATATGAATAATAATCTTTTATTTGCCTCATCCAACTACGGAATCCATTTATACTAACACAAACGAGATATGTGTTGTATATAGATATGTGATGTTGTAAATTGCTGAACATGTACACTGATAGTAAATCCGCACAGTGCACTCTCGCCCCCTTCACAGTGTTCCCTATTTCCACTAATTCTTTGGAACCCAGAAATTAGCAGGACTTTGTGGTATGAGTATGGAAGCTTTACCACAACCCCTGTCACCCAGCCAGGCCACCTCTTCTTTTCCCAACAGAGTCACAGACTGGAGCAAGCCCAACATAGAGGCCAAGCAATAGTCACCCACAGTGGAATACAAACAGTTGAATCTAGAATCAAATATTAACCTAAATTCTGGGATCCATTCAAGAGACCACCATTTTTTGTAGCAGTAAAGAAATTACTTTACGTTTCACAACAAGATGTCTTTAGCAAAGAGGGAGTTAAAATATGTATTTTGTTGCACAGCTGTCTTTCTACCCATAGGGAGCTTTCTAGAATTTTTGCTGTTGCCTAAAGAAAGTTTTAAACTTATGCTCCCTGCATACTGAGTACATTGGTGCCAAAGAATGAGGGAAATTGATGCCTCTGTGTGTCAGGCCACTCGCCTCCTCACATTCCCACATGGCAGATGTCCTCCTGGCCACCTCTCCACCTCCAATTCACATTCACTCTCACTTTCTCTGAATGTTCCTCTCCACAGCCTGCTTATTTCTCATCTTCCTCTCTGCAGCACAGTATCCTCTTCATTGTCTTTGTAGTACATGTACTCCTTCTATGCCAATCAGCAGCACATTTATTACTTACCTCTCTTTCTGTGGCACCTGTGTGCCATCTCCTCTCTTCTGCAGCACATTTATTCCTCCCACCCAATGTAAACTGAATTAAGTCAAACACAGTTGGGATTGAAATAAAAGTCTGAAGACAGAACAAAATAGCTATATACAACTAAAAGTTTAATGTAACGATCGGTGTAACACAGAGAGGGTCTGATTACCGGTGAACTGCAGTATCACCGAAAATACAGAATATACCGAATTATTGATGATCTGCAGTATCACCGATAATCAGATATATCTACTAACCTCTGGACACCTGATATAACAAGTGAGTGTAAAGTACAACAGCAATACTTGGAGTACTGCACAGAAGTATGTTCCTTCCGTTGGCCTAGACTCCCCCGGGGGAGGAGCTAGGCTGAGAGTAGGAAGGACAGAGTGTGGGTGACACCAGAGAGAGGGTGTCACTAACAGGTCTGGGAACTGCCTCTAACAGTAAGGCCAGTTCTCGAGGTCGGGCAAGCCAGGTCGTAAACACACAGATAGATAAGGTACAGATTCAGGAGACTGATACGTAATCCAATGGACAGGCAGGGTTGGCAACGGAGTATTATAATAGCAAGGTACAGAATCAGGAGGCAGATACAGAGTCCAGGAACGAGCAGAGTTTTGGCAACAGGATATCAGAAATAGCAAGGTACAGGATCAGAGTTCAGAGGAATAGTCAGGCAGGCAGAAGGTCATAACAAATAATACAGTTCAATATTCCTGACGCTAAGGTGTGAGTTCCTTGATCATCAACACCTTTGGAAACTATGCTAGAACACAGATACAGACAAGGTCTGAGTGCTACCACGTAGTGATCGCAACGGCAGACAACAAGAGAATGACCAGCACCCAGTATATATAGCAAAGCGCTCTCCAGCGCCTCCCCTAACTGCTGGACCAATGGCAGGTGGTGAAAATGTCAGCTGACCCTTTTCTGGCTGTCATATAAGTTCTGCCTCTCAGCGCGCGCGTGCGTCCTTCTGAACCTGTGTGGACTAGCAGTCCCAGCCACACCAGACATGTCTTGTAATGTGACCATTGATTCAAACGCGGGAACCGCCGCCCCACTCTCTAAGCGAGCGGCGGTTTCCCCGCGTCCAGCCGCAATGTCAGCTGCTTTGCCATGCATGCAATCCGCCGCATCCAACGCGGACTCCACCACTCTGCCCATGTGGCATGCGGCGGTTTCTTCGCGTTGTGCCGCCATGTTAGATGCGGAAACAGCCGCCTCACTCTGAGCCCTTGCGGCGGCTTTTCCGCGTTTCCTCACATTTAAGTTTCTTTTTGCTCAATTAAATATTTTCTTTGGAACTTTCACTAGCAAGATTGCCTAAGGGCTGATTCACACTTGGGCAGATGCAGAATGAAAACAGTAAGCATATCCACGTGGAGGATGCGTTCCATCCGTTTTGCATCTGCATGCAACAATTGAACCTATCTATTCTGCATCCGCACCCTGTACATATGTCCGCCCATCCGCTCCTGTGTTGATCACGTACACCCGTATACATCGCCGTTCACCTGTCTCACTGCTGCTGTTCTGTCCATCTATTCAACCGGGAGGTCAACAGAAGCATGGGGCTCTCCGTAGGCTGAGGCAGGCCAATTCTCAATAGCAACAGGGAGAATTTTCATTGGTCCAACATGAACCAATGAGAATTCTTCCTGTTGCTGAGGATTCCCATCGGTCTTTTGCAGCCCATTGGAGATCCCCATGTTAATACCGGCCACTGGGTTGTTTAGAAGGGACTGAGCAGCAGCGATGGGTGGCGGGACATGAGTATTTAGTCACGGCGGCGATCGAAACGGGCAACGTGGATGCTTTGACTAGGCTAGTGAGAACAGACAGTGTACTTTCTCATAGGCTTTCATTGGCGACATTTTCCCTTTCAGTCATGGAAAAGGTGCCAAGTTGGGACTCTGCGTTTCATGCTGCATTCCATAGCGAACGGTTCCATGTTTTTTAACAAGTGGAAGCTGTTCCTATTTTCAACATAGGATCCGCTTCCTGCGTTTAAGCGGAGCTTAAAAACGTCCCAAATGGGTACGTTTTTAAGCAAGTGTGAAAAGGCCCTAATAGTCATTTGTAATTTTAGCAGTTATCAGCAGATTTTACACATTAATGAAATTAGTCAGACATGAAAAATTCCTGATAAATGATCATAAAGATGCACAACTACACTATCAACCACACCAAAACCACCAAAAACTCTAGAACATGGCATAGGGATATTTTACAGCCTTGCATGCAGTGTCCAGTTATTTTTACAAACTTTCAGTGCAGGACATATGAAAGTAGTCATGTGCAATTGTTTTTAAGAATCTGTTAAAAATGAAATACCAATACTGTGCTCTGTGCATTGATTGCTTTGTGTTTTTTTATTTTGTTTTTATCCAGAGAGGTCTGGTGTCTACGGTCATTTTGGTCCACTACAAAAGAGCTCTGGTTCTCTATAACTTAACTACTGTGGTACCCTGTATTGCTACTCCTAAGTTCTGCACATAGATAACCACTCTATCACTCTTACCGATGAAGGCCAAAACAGACTAAGGCCATAAACCCACTAGGATCAATTTTCTGAGCGCTTTGCGATTTGAAAAGCTCTTGCTTATGCAATGGTATGGGTGTAATCCCACTTCAGGGATGAGATTTTATAAAAATCACCCATAGCATTGCATTAGCAAGATCTTTTTCAAATCAATAGCGATTAGAAATCGCTCCTTGTGGGTTTCTGGTCTTAAACAACTCTCTGCAAGTTCCACTCCAGGATCAAAGTTTATCCTAAACCTGTGGATTTGTCTATGTAAAAACTCATTGAATAATTGAAGTGATGCATCATCATGTTGCATCTTGCGCACATGGAAGTGATAACTTTTTATTTTTCTCTGTTTTAAGAAAGCAATACTGACCTTAGCAATGAAGAAGAAACCTGTTAAGGTAAGTATGAATGAAGACTTCACTGAGTTATGTAAATACACAGATTACTAAAAAAAAAAAACCTCGATGTTGTTATTTGTTATATATGTTACGGCCAGAACCCGAAGTCTGGCAACTTTGGAATCTGGCCGGTCAAAACTAGAAGTGGCCGTTACACTGCGGCCAGTACCCGAAATGAAATGATTCCTGGCGGCTCAGTACTCTGTTACAGCTCTGGCTCCTTACAGTTTTTGACCGGCCACAACCCAAAGTGGCCAGACTTCGGTTTCAGGCCATAACATACAGTGGGTTGCAAAAGTATTCGGCCCCCTTGAAGTTTTCCACATTTTGTCACATTACTGCCACAAATATGCATCAGTTTTATTGGAATTCCACATGAAAGACCAATACAAAGTGGTGTACATGTGAGAAGTGGATCGAAAATCATACATCATTCCAAACATTTTTTACAAATTAATAACTGCAAAGTGGGGTGTGCGTAATTATTCAGCCCCCTGAGTCAATACTTTGTAGAACCACCTTTTGCTGCAATTACAGCTGCCAGTCTTTTAGGGTATGTCTCTACCAGCTTTGCACATCTAGAGACTGAAATCCTTGCCCATGCTTCTTTGCAAAACAGCTCCAGCTCAGTCAGATTAGATGGACAGCGTTTGTGAACAGCAGTTTTCAGATCTTGCCACCGTTTCTCGATTGGATTTAGATCTGGACTTTGACTGGGCCATTCTAACACATACATATGTTTTGTTTTAAACCATTCCATTGTTGCCCTGGCTTTATGTTTAGGGTCATTGTCCTGCTGGAAGGTGAACCTCCGCCCCAGTCTCAAGTCTTTTGCAGTCTCCAAGAGGTTTTCTTCCAAGTTTGCCCTGTATTTGGCTCCATCCATCTTCCCATCAACTCTGACCAGCTTCTCTGTCCCTGCTGAAGAGATGCAAGATGCTGCATGATGCTGCCACCACCATATTTGACAGTGGGGATGGTGTGTTCAGAGTGATGTGCAGTGTTAGTTTTCTGCCACACATAGCGTTTTGCATTTTGTCCAAAAAGTTCCATTTTGGTCTCATCTGACCAGAGCACCTTCTTCCACATGGTTGCTGTGTCCCCCACATGGCTTGTGGCAAACTGAAAACGGGGCTTCTTATGCTTTCTGTTGACAATGCCTTTCTTCTTGCCACTCTTCCATAAATGCCAACTTTGTACAGTGCATGACTAATAGTTGTCCTATGGACAGAGTCTCCCACCTGAGCTGTAGATCTCTGCAGCTCTTCCAGAGTCACCATGGGCCTCTTGACTGCATTTCTGATCAGCGTTCTCCTTGTTCGGCCTGTGAGTTTAGGTGGATGGCCTTGTCTTGGTAAATTTACAGTTGTGCCATACTCCTTCCATTTCTGAATGATCGCTTGAACAGTGCTCCGTGGGGATGTTCAAGGCTTTGGAAATCTTTTTGTAGCCTAAGCCTGTTTTAAATTTCTCAATAACTTGATCCCTGACCTGTCTTGGACCCATCTTGTGTGTTGTTGCTCCCAATATTCTCTTAGACAACCTCTGAGGCCCTCACAGAGCAGCTGTATTTGTACTGACATTAGATTACACACAGGTGCGCTCTATTTAGCACTCATCAGGCAATGTCTATAGGCAACTGACTGCACTCAGATTAAAGGGGGCTGAATAATTACGCACACACCACTTTGCAGTTATTGATTTGTAAAAAATGTTTGGAATCATGTATGATTTTTGTTCCACTTCTCATGTGTACACCACTTTGTATTGGTCTTTCACGTGGAATTCCAATAAAATTGATTCATGTTTGTGGCAGTAATATGACAAAATGTGGAAAACTTCAAGGGGGCCGAATACTTTTGCAAGCCACTGTATATACTCCTCATCCTCTGCTGATAGAAATGAACAGTAGCAAGCAGAAAGTACTAAAATCTTTAAAGCGGACCTGAACTCAGAACTACCTCTCTGCTTTAAGAGATAAGCAACAGCATAATAACCTTTAAAGAAAAATATTTCTTTGTTATGATACAAATCCTAAAATAAATATACAATCTTTCTACTTCCTGCTTTCATGGAAGCAGATCTATTGTTAACAGGCATACGCAGCGTGACCAAACATATATACGATGCAAAACATCCGTCACAGGCTCCTGGTTTGTCCCCGCCACCCACCTCCACTCACCCTGGATCCAGCACACCTACATTATTGGTAACGTGTTTGGCTTCTGGCTGTTGATACACAGACTGTATTGCTTTATACTGAAAATAAATGCTAATGTTGCACGCATGGAAGATGCTTGCAATTCCTTTCTTCTATGATGGTTCACATTATGAGCTCTTCTCATAAGCATCGAGCACACGTCCACGCCCTGTTTTCATGGAGATGACACTTGAATTGGAGCTGGTTAGTTTGGAAGTACCCGGCCTGCCACCCGCTCGCACTCTGCGGGGGGGGGGGGGGGGTATGAGAAATTTGAGGAATGCGGCCCGCAGCATGCAGCCTGTGGTGAGAGCTGTCTCACTGAATGCTTGTCATGCAGAGAGTGGGGGCTGCAGGGACCTTGTCAGCTCGAGGGTTTTCATGAGGATTTATGGCAGTTAGAAAGACTGGGGCACCCTATTACATAGCAGAAATGCTGTGCCAGTGCTGGCGCATGATTCTGGCAAAAGCATTCAGCTATTGTATATCTAAAACACCATTCCAATGCGTTGGCTGTGTGGTGGATTATTATGGCTCTGTACAAATTAACAAGCTGACACATCATTGCATTCCAGCGGTTCTGGAGGTGTGTTTAGCTTCTAAGGGTACAACGGTTAATTTGCATATATTCAGCAGTGATGCCCTGGGAGACATCTCAAGCTCACTCCAACCTGAATTATCGCAAATTCTTTCTGTTTTAACCACTTGCCGACCGCACGCTTATACCGTGCGTCGGCAAAGTGGCAGCTGCAGGACCAGCGTCGCAGTACTGCGTCGCCAGCTGCAGGCTGATTAATTAGGAAGCAGCCGCTCGCGCGAGCGGCTGCTTCCTGTCAAATCACGGCGGGGGGCTCCGTGAATAGCCTGCAGGCCGCCGATGGCGGCTCGCAGGCTAAATGTAAACACAAGCGGAAATAATCCGCTTTGTTTACATTGTACGGCGCTGCTGTGCAGCAGCGCCGTAAGGCAGATCGGCGATCCCCGGCCAATCAGCGGCCGGGGATCGCCTCCATGTGACAGGGGACGTCCTGTCACTGGCTGCACAGGACGGATAGCGTCCTGTGCAGCCCGGATCACCGGGAGGGAGAGGTAGGAGAGGGAGGGGGGTGAATGTCGCCGCGGAGGGGGGCTTTGAGGTGCCCCCCCCCGCAACTAGCCTGCACGCAGGAGCGATCAGACCCCCCCTGCACATCATCCCCATAGGGGGGAAAAAAGGGGGGCGATCTGATCGCTCTGCGTGCCCTCTGATCTGTGCTGGGGGCTGTAGAGCCCACCCAGCACAGATCCCTTCAAACAGCGCTGGTCCTTAAGGGGGGTAAAGGGTGGGTCCTCAAGTGGTTAAGAAAGCAAACTTTTGTTTTTCTTAACATCTTAGTAAGGGGGCTTTTAGGACCATTGTAGTCCCTTACACAATCCAATGAGTTCTGGGTCACCATGAGCTTGCTGATTAGTCTATATTCAAACACCAACCCTCAAAACCTGATAAGTATCTAATCAGAGTTACCACCCACTTTTTACTCTGAGCTACATAGATCAAAACTCGACCCTTCTTCCAGCTTAAATAAACTCTGATACAAGATTTATAAAGTGTAAATCAATTCTAAGACACCCCTCTAAAACAAATAAATATAAAAAAAAACTACTATAATTTTGCTGATCAGCAAGACTCTCTTATATACCCAATAGTAGAGTGAGCAATCCCACTTTCTGATACTGTCCTGGTATATAAATCTGGATATTCAATCTTATAGTTCAGTCTTCCATCCAGATTCTTAAAGGGGCACTTAAGTCAAACAAAAAAAAATGAGTTTTCCTCACTTAGGGCTTCCAATAGCCCCCTGCAGCTGTCCGGTGCCCTCGTTGTCTCCCTCCGATCCTCCTGGCCCCGCCGGCAGCCACTTCCTGTTTAGGTGACAGGAGCTGACAGGCTGGGGACGCGAGTGATTCTTCGCGTTCCTGCCCACTATAGCGCCATCTATGCTACTATAGCAGATATCATATACCATATAGCAGCATAGAGGGTGCTAATGTGTCTGGGAACGCGAAGAATCACTCGCGCCCCCAGCCTGTCAGCTCCTGTCACCGAAACAGGAAGTGGCTGCCGGCGGGGCCAGGAGGATCGGAGGGAGACGGCGAGGGCACCGGACAGCTGCAGGGGGCTATTGGAAGCCCCAGATGAGTAGAACTCATTTTTTTTGTTTGACTTATGTGTCCCTTTAAGAAATAAGTTAGATAAATAAATACATTAATAAGTAAGTTAATAAATAAAGTAGAATAAATTAAATAAATAAATTAGTAAGTTAATAAATTATTGAGAATAAATTAAATACATAACTAAATTAATAAGTGAATAAATAATTTTAGTAAGTTAATAGGGTTACTAAATAAATAAATTAATTAAAAAAAATAATAAATGAATTCATTGGCTGGAACCACAAAAATTGAGTGAATGTCTCCGTCACTTGTTTCTGCAGGTAAAACTACTCAGTGGATCCTTTCCAAAAATGAAAAAGAGAGAAAAGAAAAGAAAAAAAGTATATATTTATAGTTCTTATGTCCACGGCCTTAAGCTCCTGTAGTCAGTAACTTTTTTTGTTTTCTCTTCCAGGATCATCCCAACATCAAGGAACAGTCAATTAACAGGTAATTATTCCAGACCATATTAATTATTTCTCCTCTTTCTTTCAGGAACCCAGCTGGACGACTCTCTCTAAAGTTGAGTATTTCTTAAGTGGAACTTTCAACTATTTTATCCACAGCAATAAAAAAATGCTTTGTTTTCTTTGTATTATAAACAAAACAGGCTATGGGGGGAAAATAACATGCCTTTAGCGGACAGGGCACTGGATTAGTTCATTAGGCATATTAATTCAAGAAAATGGTTCAGAAACCTCTCCCATGGCCTTCTAAGTGTGGTATACTGTTTTGCTTCAAAAATAGGCTTCAAGGTTGGGAACACCACTCTAGTCACTTCACTGTAATGATACTGTTAATACATTTTTCTTGAAACAGGCTGGCCTAGTAACAACAGTAGTTATATTTTATACTTGTCAGCTTTGAAGAATCCTTTCCATAACCTCTGTGTCACCGAATACCTTCCAGCCATCTTACTGCCTCCTAGGCATCTGCCAAAGCCTCTCTCTGTCTTCCTCCCATCCTGTCAGCTCTGCCCGGATTGATGGCTGCATGTGGAGGAGTTAAACGGAAGAATTATCTCTGTGTGGCCGAATTTATTACATTAGACAGCCGCCTCACAGCGCCCCATCCTGCTCCCCTCACCGCCGAATAATAACTGCGCAATCCCTGTCCCTCAGTGCCGTTTTCCACTTGCCCCCTGAGCGCATAAAAAAAAAAAAACAATCTTGCGCTATCTGCGCGAGCAGCTCTTGCTTACTAGAGCCTCCTCCAGTGCGTCTTGGTTGCCTAGCAACCTGGAGGAGTGCATGCGTCAATAGCTACGCGTGCACTTGCTCCCTCTCCTTCCCGCAGCCATCAGAGCCCACCTGTCTACCACCCACACAACACCGCCCCCCATGCTGCAACGGCCATCACAGCTGTGGGCTACACACCCCTCCCTGCTAACCTGTGTCAGCAGCTCCTTCATCTTGCAGCTGCTGACCAGGCAATAAACACAAATATAATAATAATAATAATAATAATAAAGAAATGTCAGTCTCTCTCTATCTGGCTACAGGAGATTTTGATTTTTTAGCTGGATATTGATCACTTTTGATTGATCAACAGCTAAAAGTGTTTTCTGTTTACCCTAGATTCGATTTAAGAGCCATATCTAAAGATCAATCAAACTGTGAGAGAACGCGGAATCAGTCGCCGCGTGTACTGGCGGTCAGGCGGCTGATTCCGCGTCCAGCGCGGCGGTTTGTCCGCAGCAGCGTGTGTCTGGTGTGGCTGGGTCTGTTAGTTCACACAGATTCAGAAATACGCGGCGCGCGCTGAGAGGCAGAACTTTTATGACGGTCAAGGGGGGATCAGTTGACCAGGCTGGTCAGCTGACCTCAGAGCAAGTGGCTATTGGTCTATCACTTAGGGGTGGCGCCAGAGAGCGCTACTCTATATATAGTTACTGCTGGACAGTCACAAGTGGTCTGCCATTGCGAACACTACGTGAAAGCACTCAGACCTTAGTCAGATCCAACAGTGTGTTTGAACCAGGAGGACCTGGGAATTCACACTGAGCCAGATTGCTATTATGTTATTATTGTGTTATACTTCAGACTAGTTCCAGGGTGTTGAGACCACGGACCTCACACCCAAGATTAGGGAACTTGTGTATGATTCTGTTATACATCAGACTAGTTCCAGGGTGTAGAGACCACGGACCTCACACCCAAGATTAGGGAACTTGTGTATTATTCTGTTATATATCAGACTAGTTCCAGGGTGTAGAGACCACGGACCTCACACCCAAGACTAGGCATTGTTTGATATCTGTTATGACCTATTGCTTTCCTGACTACCTCTTCGCTCGCTGATTCGGTACCACGCATATCTGATCATCCGTTGCCAATCCTGCCTGCCTTGGATACCGAATCAGCCTTCTGTCTTTGTACTGTGTCTGTGTGTTGCCGACCTGGCTTGCCCGACCTCGAGAGCTATCTCTTTCCTTTAGGAGATAGTCTCCAGATCAGCTAGTGACATTCACCTTCAGGTGTCACTCACTCACTGCTCCTTCCTACCTTCAGCCTGAGACTCCACCCCTTGGAAGATCTCAGGCTGCTGGAAGGTTCTCGTGCTTCTCAAAAGAGCAGTGTTGCCCACACTGCCAAGGACCACCTGCTCATCAGGTGGATTACAAGGGTATATATCTGTATTTTTGGTGATACTGCAGATCACCAATAATCGGATTCTCTCTGCGTGCTGACACCGATCGTTACACAAACATAGTTAATCAAAAAGTTTATGACTACCTTAAAGGACAACTGAAATGAGGGGGATTTGGAGGCTGCCACATTTATTTCCTTCTAGGTAATACCAGATGCCTGGTTATCCTGCTGATCCTGTGACTCTAATACTTTTAGCCACCGCCCCCGAACAAGCATGCAGCAGATCAGGTGTTTCTGACATTATCGTTAGATCTGACAAGATCTTATTGCATCCTTGTTTATAGTGTAGTCCAGACACTACTGCAGCTACAGAGATCAGCAGGGAGGCCAGGCAACTGGTACTAAGGAAATAAATATGGCAGCCTCCAGCATCAGTCATACTAGGGGAGTTTGTCATGATTGATTAAGACCTATGTGCCTCCACCTAAAGGCTTGCATCGGGTTGGGTACCTGTGGGTTACGCGAAATGCGGGTTAGTTCCAGTTACCCGTAATAATTCTAAATGGGTTGCGGGTTGGGTTGTGATGAACAGGCTGCAGGTGCAGGTCATGCTGCAGGTAGTGAAAACAAGCATAAGACAATTCTGTATCTTTTGCTTCCCAAAATCTGGGATGGCTACTAGGACCAGAATACTTACCAGCCAGTGTGAGATTAAATGTGTTTTTCATAGATGGCCAGAAATGATTTAGTAACACTGGGGCATGCTATGTTAGAAAGGAAGGGGTGCTAATAAAGCTTTCTGTTCTGGCATGTTTTCTAAAGCTGAAGGCAAGGCTAGATTTATACTTTTTGTGCCCCTAGGCCAAGTATGTTAGGGCTCCCCTTTTACATGAGGCAGCGCCCCTCCCATACCATGTGCAGCCCCCCTCTTCCACATGTTTCATCCATGTACTGTAGATCCTCTCTTTCATTAACAGCTCCCTTGGGCATCAGTTTCCCCTCTTCATGTGTTGCTCCCCATTTCAGCCTCATCTTCCATATGCAGAAACCCATTTATCATTTGCAGGTGCCCTCTTGGGCTGCATCTGCCCAAGGCCAGGGACTTTGTGGCCTTTCCAGAAATCCGGCCCAGGCTAGAGGGAGGAGGCATAGAAGCACAGGGAAGACAGAGAAGCACATGCTACATGGGACAAGATCTGCTGGCAGACAGTTTAGCTGCACCCACAGTCATCTAGCTAGGTTCTCAACGTGTGGTACGCGTACCCCAGAGGGTACTTCTGATGGTTCCAGGAGGTACTCGGGTCTTGATATACTTCACTAGGAATAACAAATTTAGAGTTTCAGAAAAGTGTAAATCTTAATTAAACAACACCAAATTAGTGTTTTAGCTCATTAAAAGCAACAGTAAATGTTTGGAGATTGTTTAGAACCAATTATCATATACTATGATTAAATATATATTTATCAAGGGGTACTTGTGATAATGTTTACTATGCTAGGGGGTACTTGGCGAGTACAGGGTTTTAAAAGGTGTACATACCAATAAAATGTTGAGAAACACTAGCACACACGGGTATGTGTTAGCTGCAAGTGGCGGGATGGTGTACTGGTTAAGGGCTCTGTCCTTGGGCAAGACTTCCTAACACTACAATATGTCCCCTTGAGCGCACCACCACTTAGTGGCTGCACTTCTTGAGCACTTTGAGTCCAACAGGAGAAAAGCGCTATACAAATGTTAGGATAAGTATTATTATATGACAAGAATAATTAAAGATGGGCTTTTATTGGCACCATCAAACAGGAGGAGCAAGACATTTATCAACAAGAGGGCTTGCAGAATGGAGGGAAAACTTGCAAAAATGAAACAATTAATGATTGTGCTGCTCTATTTATTTTGGTTCTGATAAATGTGCTCCAATTAACAGACTGGTAAGTCCTGAGTAGATGTGCATACATATTTGTTTTCCCTGTTAAAAGCCTTTTCGTACCCTTATGCAATCCTGTTTTTCTTATTGAATTACCCTAGTTATTTTTGCTGCTGAGCTGCTGTAATGAAAGTGATGAAGTAGAGATAGCTTAGATGCTCATGCCACCATAATGCATGCTGGGAAGATGTGGTCACATTAATGTACTATGTCTACCAGTGTGCATTGCGGTGGCCAGGGCGAAACTTCTACCTCTGCAGCTATGAGCTTCACTTTCAGAAAATGGAGCTGTGCATTTAGATGCGGAACAGCCTAAAGCAGACGGGGACAGGGCTATGGGTGCTCTATTCTGCTATTTGTTGTTTGAGTGTTTTCTTATTGATTTAATCACTTTAGCCTTCAGTGCTTTTTCACCTTACGCATCCGAGCAATTTTCACATTTTAGTGCTCCTCCCATTCATTGGCCAATAACTTTATCAATACTCATCACATCTAAGTGATCTATATCTTGTTTTTTTTCACCACCAATTAAGATTTTTAGGGATAGTATTTGTTTTCAGTCATTGTTTTATTTTCTATCCATTTTAAAGGGAAAAACTATGGTTTAAAAAAAAACCCAATGCTATCGTACATAAAACTCACACATTTTATTTGCCCATTTGTTCTGGTAATCCTAACATCTAAATCATGTTCCTAGTGCAATGTATGGGGATAATATATCATCTTGATAAACAGGCTACAGGAATACTGCGGCATTGATGGCATAGTACTTCAGTGGTTCCAATCCTTCTTGAGTGGCAGAACCCACAAAGTGTCTATGGGGCCCTTCCTGTCCACCCCTGTAACACTTAAGTATGGGGTGCCCCAGGGCTCAATCCTCTCTCCCCTGCTTTTCACGATTTACATGCTACCGTTGGGAAAACTAATCCAAAAACATGGCCTGTGTAATGATCGCTGCTGCAGCAGCTATTACTGGAAGTATTAGTGCTGCAGCTCAGGCAGTTCTGATCTATTTCCATGCAAGTTGCATAGCTTTGTCTGTCTTTCCCTGCTGTCAGCTTGTGACTGATTATCATTCACCTGTGTGGGAATCTGCATGTCTGCTCCCATTGGATGACCTCAGTATAAAGATCTGCTTCCTGCAGGGTTTCCTTGGGTTTTCATAGCTTCAGCTTAAGCCTGTCTTGCTGTCGCTTTAGCCCCCGATCGTGTTTCTTGTTAAAGATACTTTGCTGGTCTTTGCATCATATATTGGTTCATTGCCAATATATATGCACACCAGCACGTTTATTATTTTCCTTGTATTTGTGTTACGTTGATATATCAGTGTTGCTGATATATACGTACACGAACTGTTTATTTCCTGTGTTCAGTTAGTCAGTTTTCCAGCACGTTTTGGTAGGTTGCGCGTACCGTGACCACCCGTGCTGAGGTAGTTACCCTGCTCCTGGTTCTGTTTGTGGATTGCGTTCATCTCTGCGAAGAGATAACGAATCCTTCTGAATCCTGTTCTGTTACTGTTTGTGGATTGCGTTCATCTCTGCGAAGAGATAACGAATCCTTCTGAATCCTGTTCTGTTACCGTTTGTGGATTGCGTTCATCTCTGCGAAGAGATAGCGAATCCTTCTGAGTCCTGTTCCCTGTGTTACTCCATTCCTAGTCAGCGTTCCTGCTTATGTCATATATCGGTTCATTGCCGATATATACATATGTTAGTCAGACCTTACAAATAGTTTCATTGATAGCTGTAATTGTAATACGCTAGGAAAACATACTTATTGTATATTTATCTGTGTTACGTTCATCTATCTTAATCCTGCTATTTTCTGACTATCCTGTCCTGTCTTTGTGAGGCACGCCATCGCCGCATCGCATTGGCTGCCTCATTCCAGTCTGTCTGGTTTTGGACGCTTGCTGTCGCTAAGTAGCCGCTAGCTAGCAAGCGTTCATTCTGTCTACCTGTCCTGATCTCCTCAGTTCTGTTTTATGCGCTCAGCGCTACTTTGCGCTGAGACGTTATAACGAAAGCATTGTTTGTGGCTGTCAGATCTGCACCGGCTCTGTGCGCCACAATCTCCTATTGGAGTCAGTCCTCCCCTCCACTATACTAGGGATAGCCTGTTTCCTGGTGCTAGTGTGTGTACCTCCTCCACGCCAGCTCATGCGTTGCATGCTGACTGTGGAGAATACACCACCAAGCCTTACATTATGAAAACCCCATTACCAATCCCCATTGTGGGGGGGATTCCCAGAAAGTATGACACTGTTAATTATGGTTCCTGTTCCTTTAAGAAATTTGAAGAACTTAGCTCTGAAACAGAAAATGAGTTTTTCTCTGAATGTGCCAGGTTCCTGACCAATCCTGATCTCCAAGCGACTCCTGTTTCAACCTGGGCACTCCAACTAAGTTATATTTTGTTTAAAGGGGAATTATTCCAGTGGGCATTTGATGTTCTCAATCATTCCGATTTGAAAGATAGACCGCTGGAATTTCTAGCGTTTGTGATCCATAACTGGTTGCGCATAGATCCATTGCCTTTTCCTCTTAATGAACTCCTGGCAGCAGGCCAATCAGCTGCTCCGTCAATTGCTTGCAAGAATGAGCAGCAAGCAGAAAGTGTTACTGATAATTTTCCTGCAGCTTTGAATAAATCACCAAAAACCGCAAGGTCAAAGGCAAAACGCAAACGTTCTAAGAAACGTGTCCAATCTGCAGAATCGTTATCCTTAGCGACTGAGACCTATAATGAGATTCTGCCATTAACAGATAATGAAATGCAATTGTCTTTCAGGGGAGTTAAATGGACTTATGAAACTACTAATGAACTTTCCTCCCTGGCTAGGGAAAATAAAGATTTTTGTTTAAAAGAATTATCTGAGTATGATTATGATGAGATATTACAGAGTATTGAACAAATCAACTTATTTGTAAAGCAAGGAAAGTTTGCATACACTACAGTTCAGCACTTGCTACAGGTATTGGAGATTATTAGGAATAAGGAATCTGCCAATCACCTGCTAATTAACCCAATATATGTCCCTGCTACAATCATATCTGCAAACCATGATTTGCCTGTTAAGTATGCTTGGAATCCTCCATTTGAGAAAGGAGAGATGGAAGCTCTGGTCAATGAATGGAAGAATGATTCAAGTTCATTTTGTCAATTTTACAGTGCAAAAAGTGAATTGGTATTGAATGCATGCATTAAGTCTGCCTATAACCTAATAAAAACTGGTGTGTGTGAGTATGACTTTGTGGCTCCATTGATTGATGTGTGGGAACTGATTTTGGATGATTTTTTTGTGACTCCGAATTCGCAAATTTGGCGTTCTGACCCGCCTGCTTCAGCACCTTTGGCTGATTCAGCAGGTGATTCGGAGCTCTTTTTGTGTGAAATTGAAGTTCCTGCAATTCCACCCTGTACCATGGATAACTCAGTGTTACTTCCCAGTAAAACAGAAGCCACTGATACATTCTTAACCTTGCCCTGCGCAAATTTCTCAGCAGAGAATCCAGAGGTCCTGCTGACTTCCGAGTCCAGCCTAGCCAGTACTCATGACTCTTTGTTTAGTGAAACAGACACCAGAAAAATCTTGCCTGTCTCTGCAAACACTTCTGCAGAAATTACCTGTGTTAATAAAGTTCAACTCCTGTCTGATCCAGCAGATGCCAATAGATGCACTACATCAGTTTCCGAGTCCCAGCAATCCTGTCTAGTAAACTCAGAACCCCAGCATCTGAATTTTCCAATTTTACAAATGAATGGTGATTCAGATGCGCAAACATTGTGTCTTGATCTTCCTGTTTCTACACCTCGCTCTAGTTTCGTGAATAGCTCAGAGCATCTGCTATGTGAACCTGAAATCGCAGAATTATTACCTTGTTCAGAAAATTTTCCAATAAATTTGCCCTGTACCATGAATTGTGCAGTAGATCTCTCCAATGAAACTCAGGTCACAGAATCATTATGCTGTCCAGCAGGTGCTTCCATGGTTTTGCCCTGCAATATGGACTGTTCAGTGATCCTGTCCAGTGAAGCTGTGGTCGCAGAGTCTTATGCTTCACCCAGTACTTTGGATACTTTAAACCCTCTAGCAGAGGAGGCTGAAGCACTGCTTACCTCAGTTGGTGTTGCAGTAATATTCACTTGTTTAGCAGCTGTTTTGGAATTACAGTCTGCTCTAATAAAACTTGATGAATTTCTGCCCAGCAAAGCAGAAGCCATTGAAATATTGTCCTCGTCAGCAAGTGTGTCAGATACCTTGCCCTGTACACAGTCTGATTTAACCAATGTTGAGTCCCTCTCCAGTGTTGTAACAGCCGAGGAACTCCAGCCCTGTCCTCTGAATGTTTCAGAAGTCTTGCCCTGTAACATGGATAATTCTGATTCTCTGGTCAAAATAATAGAAATCTCAGAATTTCAGTCCGGTCTGATGAGTGTTCCTGAAACCCAGCCCTGTATCATGAAAGATTCTGGTTCTCTGGCCGCTGTGGCAGAGGTTCCAGAGTCCCCTTCCTGTCCAGGGAATTCCTCAGTTTTGCCTAGTCCAGTGGGGGCTGCTGCAATGCTGACTTGTTCTGCAGCGCCTCATGAGCTCCAATCCAGTGTATTAAATGAGTCTCTGCCCAGTCCAGAGGTAGTTGTGGAGTCCCTATCTGGTTCAGTGCATACATCAGAAGATTTGTCCTGTCTTGTTAGTGCCCCTGAATCTGATTTGTTACTGACTTTGCTGGAATCAGCGACATCTAAGTCTGATCCTGCATTCTCGTGTAAAAATCCAGTAGTTGCGAAGTCTAGTCATGATGATTTTTTTTTGGCCAGTCCTGGTTTTGGTCCTGTCTTGGCTGACCCTGAGGCTCACAGTTCCTTGACATGCCCAGAGGTTTCTCTTGTGCCAGTGTGCCCGGATGTTCTTTGTGTGCCAGAATGCCCAAGTGTGTTTAAGGTGTTAGCGTGCTCTGATGCTTCCTTAGTGGGAACATGTTCTGATGTTGCCAGTCTGCCTGCATGCCCAGAGATGGTTCTGGTCCCTGAAAGCCCTGATATTGATGTTTGTCCTTGTGGCCCTGACTCGGGAATTGCCCTAGGTTCCATAAGGGTTCTTGATAGTTCTCCATGTGAGCCTAAAGGGCATTCTGACCTATGGGGATCTCTTTGGAGCTTCAAGGTGTTCTGGGAGGTCTCTGAGAAAACTTGTCCTGGTGCCTTGGACTGGTTCAACAGTGGGTTTTGTGTTGGTAAAGACAGTACCGGTGGGCATTGCAAAGGCTTTGGCGTTTCTGAACGGTTCCTGGAAGGCGGTGGGTATCGCTCAGGGAGTTTCGGAGGGCTTTCTTCTGGAAATCATGGTTCTGATGGGTGTCACACTGGGGCTTGTAGTACTGATGGGCATGGTTCTGTAGGTTCTGGTTCTGATGGGTCCAGTCTTGTGGGGACTGATTCTGGAATTCGGTCTTGCCGGGCTGTCCCGGTCATCATGAATTATCAGTCAGACTGTTTTGTTGGAAATTTCAGTTTTGAAAAGCGTCTGGAATCCACTTTTAAAGGCGGGGGTACTGTAATGATCGCTGCTGCAGCAGCTATTACTGGAAGTATTAGTGCTGCAGCTCAGGCAGTTCTGATCTATTTCCATGCAAGTTGCATAGCTTTGTCTGTCTTTCCCTGCTGTCAGCTTGTGACTGATTATCATTCACCTGTGTGGGAATCTGCATGTCTGCTCCCATTGGATGACCTCAGTATAAAGATCTGCTTCCTGCAGGGTTTCCTTGGGTTTTCATAGCTTCAGCTTAAGCCTGTCTTGCTGTCGCTTTAGCCCCCGATCGTGTTTCTTGTTAAAGATACTTTGCTGGTCTTTGCATCATATATTGGTTCATTGCCAATATATATGCACACCAGCACGTTTATTATTTTCCTTGTATTTGTGTTACGTTGATATATCAGTGTTGCTGATATATACGTACACGAACTGTTTATTTCCTGTGTTCAGTTAGTCAGTTTTCCAGCACGTTTTGGTAGGTTGCGCGTACCGTGACCACCCGTGCTGAGGTAGTTACCCTGCTCCTGGTTCTGTTTGTGGATTGCGTTCATCTCTGCGAAGAGATAACGAATCCTTCTGAATCCTGTTCTGTTACTGTTTGTGGATTGCGTTCATCTCTGCGAAGAGATAACGAATCCTTCTGAATCCTGTTCTGTTACCGTTTGTGGATTGCGTTCATCTCTGCGAAGAGATAGCGAATCCTTCTTAGTCCTGTTCCCTGTGTTACTCCATTCCTAGTCAGCGTTCCTGCTTATGTCATATATCGGTTCATTGCCGATATATACATATGTTAGTCAGACCTTACAAATAGTTTCATTGATAGCTGTAATTGTAATACGCTAGGAAAACATACTTATTGTATATTTATCTGTGTTACGTTCATCTATCTTAATCCTGCTATTTTCTGACTATCCTGTCCTGTCTTTGTGAGGCACGCCATCGCCGCATCGCATTGGCTGCCTCATTCCAGTCTGTCTGGTTTTGGACGCTTGCTGTCGCTAAGTAGCCGCTAGCTAGCAAGCGTTCATTCTGTCTACCTGTCCTGATCTCCTCAGTTCTGTTTTATGCGCTCAGCGCTACTTTGCGCTGAGACGTTATAACGAAAGCATTGTTTGTGGCTGTCAGATCTGCACCGGCTCTGTGCGCCACAATCTCCTATTGGAGTCAGTCCTCCCCTCCACTATACTAGGGATAGCCTGTTTCCTGGTGCTAGTGTGTGTACCTCCTCCACGCCAGCTCATGCGTTGCATGCTGACTGTGGAGAATACACCACCAAGCCTTACAGCCTGACATACCACTGCTATGCAGACGACACCCAACTATATCTTTCCTTCAAGCCTGGTGTGACAGACCCAACTCTAACTATAAACGCCTGCTTACGTGAACTACAGCAATGGATGAATGCCAACTGGCTGAAACTAAATGCAGACAAAACTGAAGTCCTTCTGATTGGAGGGCAGAGCATGATAACAAAACAACTTAACTTGCAGTCTTCACCACTGGGAATAGGAGGCTCGGATCTACGCAGCTCTGATCATGTGCGTAGCCTGGGAGTTCTAATTGATGGGGATTTAAACTTCAGAACTCAAATCTCTGCTGTGGTGAAATCATCCTATTTTCACCTGAAGAACATTGCAAAAATCAAGCACCTTATCCCCCCAGAAGATCTGCCAACCTTAGTCCACGCCTTCATCACATCCCGACTGGACTACTGCAATGCTCTATACACTGGCCTTCCAAAAAAGGCCTTGTACCGCCTACAGCTGATACAGAATACTGCTGCCAGACTGCTAACCAACCAACCCCGTCACTGCCACATAACGCCAGTCCTGCATTCCCTTCACTGGCTACCTATAGAATGGAGGGTCCTATTCAAGATCGGCCTACTGACATTTAAATCCCTGAATAATCTAGGCCCTGGATACATGAAAGATATGTTACAGCTGCGTAGCAATCCCCGCATTCTCAGATCCACAGGTTCTAATAATCTAGTCATACCCAGAGTCCACTTGGAAACTTTTGGTCCCAGAGCCTTCTGTCATGCTGCCCCTACGTTTTGGAACTCCTTACCTCAACAGATCAGGACAGCCCCATCCCTGGACATGTTTAAATCCAGACTGAAAACCCACCTGTTCAGTCTGGCATTTGCAGAAATATAACTTTTGTTGTGTGAATACTTCATCCTACTAATCACTGAATCTGAGAGAGCCTAAGCGCTTTGAGTCCTATGGGAGAAAAGCGCTATAGAAATGTTATTGTATTGTATTATTGTATTTGGAAGTAAAGGTGTATTTTTTCTGTGTTGTGTTTCTAGTATTCACATTGAATCCTAGCAATAATTACAAGTACTAATTTGCCAAAAGAACAGTAATATACCTTCAAGGCATACATATTCACATAAAAAAAAAACTTAAAATCTATTCTACAACTTGTCACAGTTAAAAGGATACCCAACATATGTCATCTGATAACTATCTGGGCATCTAGCATGCCATTAACGACAAAGTGTCCATGTGGCTTTGAACAGGCCAATTTTTTCCACAAAGTATATTAGCGCCATACTTTGTTTGCATAGCCCCAGAATAGTCTGGGTAGCAGAAAAAGGCCACAATGTCACCATTATGGAAAGCTAATAACTAAGGCTATTCAAAAGTGGGTGTTTGTAAGCTCATGTAATTTTGCTGAAACTTTCCCAAGTTTGATCATAACTTTAAAAATGACATTTTTTCTCATAATGGATTGCGTTTGTCACCAACTATTTTTTGTGACAGGTGTCACATATATGTCATGATGATGTCACATATATGTCATTTGTTAACAAACTGGATGCACAGCAATCTATTATTCTCAAGGTGCACCTATGGCTTTTTTGCAAGCCATTTTTTGCACTAATTGTTACAGCACCATTCTTTGTTTGCATCGCCCCAGAAGAGTCAGGACATCAGAAAAAGGCCACAAATGTCACCATTATGGAAAGCTAACAATCAGGGCTATTTAAAAGTTGGTATTTTGTAAGCTACCAACTTATGTAGTTTTGCTTTCCCAAGTTTGATCATAACTCTGAAAACAAGAATTGTTTTGAATTATGGATTGAGTTTGTCCCTACCTATTTTTATGTGACACTGGCCCAAGCTATAAAAAACACATCAAAATGTATTCTACAACTCATTATGATTAAAATGAGGTCACATATACATAATTTGATAACAAACTGGATGCACAGCAATCCATTATTCTCAAGGTGCACCTATGGCTTTTTTACACTTCTTTTAGATAGGGGCTGGTTTGTGTTAGGTGTAGGTGGTGGGTGGTTAAAGTTAGGAGTAATTGAGGGGGTAGTTAGGGTAAGGCATAGTTAGCAGAGGGTTCAGATGAGAGTTAGGGTATGTGGGTGATAGCAGAATATCGGTTACATTTCTGATATTCTACTATAGTGGGTAATAGAATATCAGTAACATTACCTATATTCTATTACCATTATTTTATACCCATTACCGTAATTTTTGCTACAATTTTTCCTCACAGTGCGATTATAGATAAGCTCTGTTTATGCTTAACATTAACTTTCCCCTATCTATGCCTAACCCCATCCCCTTCACACAGACTCCTAACACTAATCCTCCCCAATCTATACCTAACAGTAATGGGTGCCGCCATAGGCACCCATGTAAAATGCAGCTAATAGCAGCCATAACAGTAAATTTGGGTGCCAGAGTCGTCCGATAAAATAATGGGCACCAAGACCACCCACTATAGGAACTGCAGCTATAAATAGCAGGTGTTGTGGTGCCGGCTATTTATAGTGGCTATATTTATAGCAGCAGTTTCTATAGTGGGCAGTCCCGCCGGTCACTATTTTATCATGCAATTTTGGTGCCCAGATTTACTGTTATAGTCAATATTAGTGTTTTACATGGTGCCTATGGCGGCGACCAAATTTATCCGCACACACTGCGTCCAAATTTAGGTGACCCCTCACAGCTGCTCCTGCTACCTCAGAACACTGAAGTGAGGTAATAGAGAACTGCTGTGAGAGAGAAACAATTAGAAACATGCCACACTTGTGTCTGCGGAAAAAAACTGGCATTTTCCCACGGTCAATTTTTTTGCCTGAATTTCGCGCTTTCGCCATCCACCATAGTCTGCCGACACCTGCTAGCAGTCTATGGGAATTGTATGCACGTTACAATTTCATGCAGCAGGTAATCAGTATTGTTTACTCATGCGAATTGCGGCCTGGAAAACGAAGGTGCGTTTCGCCATTTAAAAGCACTATGTGCGATTTTGCATTGCGCAAAATTGCAAGTGTTTTAGAACAAAGCTTTAAAGGGGTTCTTTCGCGAAAAAAGTAGGCAGTTAAAAAATGTGACAGATGACAGGTTTTGGGCCAGTCCATCTTTTTAAGGGGGATTCTCAGGGCTTTCTTGGTTTTCAACAGCATTTCCTGAACAACAGTTTAACTGCCAAAATAGCAAGATACCAGCCGGCTTCCCTTAGGGCCCTTTCACACCAGAGGGCTTTTTCGGCGTTTTAACGCCACGGCCGATGTTGGCGTTTTGCTTGGTAAAAGAAAGTCCATAGACTTTCATTTTACCATTCACACTAAACGCCGCGTTTTGGAGCGTTTTAGCCTTTTACCGCTGCCTATAGTGTGAAAGAGCCCTAATCACTTACTCACTATTATGTCAGTTAGATTTTGCAACTGTTGTTCAGGAAATGCTGTTGAAAATAAAGAAAGCCCTGAGAATCCCCCTTAAAAAGATGGACTGGCCCAAAACCTGTCATCTGTCACATTTTTTAACTGCCTACTTTTTTCGAGAATGAACTCCTTTAATTAACATTGTTGCTTGTTTTAATGAATGATGACTGTTATTACTGGCTGTAACAGTCGTCATTCAAATATAAGCTAACTATCAATGTGAAGATGGATCGGGGATCAGCGGCGAACAGCGAACGTTAACCGATCCATCTTCACTACCATGGTACAAAGGTGTGAACGTTAGTTTAATCTGATAAAATTATCACGGCAGGCAACGGGGATCTGAGCGATCGGTCGCTCAGTGATCTGTCATGATGACTGCAAACGCCACACATCGCTAAACATCGTTTAACTAATTATCATTACATGATATGATGTGACATTGCAAAAATAATTGTTCATAGTGAAAAAGTCCCGTCACATCGTGATGTCGCATCGTGGGAATGGACTTCCAGGCACACTGATTGGTTCAGGGACCGCAGGATACCTTGCACCAATCATTACCTTAGGGGGACATGAACAATAGAGATGGCCCGAACTTGCGAACACTACAAGGGAAATGAGCTCGGGGTTACTTCCATGTTCACAAGCTTCCTTAATACTGCGCAAGCGCTTTCCCGCGGCCCGCACATCCTTGATTGCGCGCCTGCAATTGGGAGCAATCTGTGCATGCGCAGGATGTCGCGCAGAGCGCTCCCAGGTGTGGGCATGTGAACAAGGACGCGCAGCCCCCAGGAAAGCATCTGCGCAGTATTGAAGAAGCTTGCGAACACGGAAGTGACCCCGAGGTCATTCCCCATGTAGTGTTTGCAAGCAAACAGTTCGGGCCATCTCTAATGAAAAACTTTTATTATTATTATTTTTTTTTTTTTTTTTTACAATTTTTTACTTTTACCACTTAATTATTATTATTTTTTTTTTTTATGCTTTTTTTCTTTTTTTTTGTTCAGAGACAGTATTTACTTAGGGCTGGGAGGACACTGATTGGCCAAAGGGATCACATGATCCCTTGAACCAATCACTGCAGCCACAAGGGTAAAGGGATCACATGATCCCATTGCCCAATCAGTCTGCAGGTCTGCTGTCACGTGCACGTGTGCACGCGATTACATGCACGCGCACGTGCACTTACAGTAAGTAAATACTTCCTGCATGTCGGTGCTATTCAATGATTGCTGTTACACTTGTAACAGCGATCATTGCGGCTTCGGGGGGTGCCGATCGGGTTGCCCCAATCGGTAGTGCGGCGGGCATGCGCATGCACATATGCGTGCAGCTGCACGATCGGCAGCAGTGGCAGTTTTAGTGCAGGACGTAGCTGCAAGTCATGGCATCCCTAGCAACACACTTTTTTTGACGTAGCAGCTACGTCCTTTCAACATAAGTGGTTAAATAGGAGTAAAAAAAAAAATCTTTAAAACACTACATTGACTTTGGTTTGTGAATAAAAAAAGGTTTTATTTACTTTACAGCTACCTAATCATACTAATGTGTATTTTAGAAGAAAATGGAGAAAACCAGGGATGTGGGTCGGGGTATCAAATTCACCAGAAAGCGGGTTGCAGGTCTGGTGTGGGTAGCGGGATGGGGGTCAGGTGCAGCTATCAAAAATTAGACCGTTCAGGCCTCTAATTCCACCACCAAGTATAAAGAAAAGGAGCTAGACACCTACGTAGTAAAACATCACCCTACTACAAATGTCCAAACTGAATCAGAAGAAACAGATGCCCCACTAAACCCAGTACAGCCAGCTGTCTTTCCAAAATCCAGAATCCCACCATCAAATGGCTACCTGGCAGAGTGGTATAAAGACAGGGCCGGCCCTAAACTTTTTTCCGCCTGAGGCAAATTTATAAAAAAATTGCCGCCGCCCCACCCGCCCCCCGGTGGGGGGCCCCGAGCCGGAGGGGTAGCGGGCAGGCCGGGGGTATTGGGCCTAGCAGTGGGGAGGGGGGTCGGACCCCCCCTCCCTCACCTGGTTCCCCAGATCTGCGATCCCCTCCAGCTGTAATAGGAAGCTGCCGATGCCCAATAGTAAGAGGCACGGGCGGGGAGGACTCACCTTATCCGCGTTCCAGCGTGCGCTCCACTGACGTCACTTCCTGCAACGCCGCCCACTGTAATGTAAGTGGACGGCGATGTAGGAAGTGACGTCAGTGGAGCGCACGCTGGACCGCTAGGCCCAATACCCCCATCCTGCCGTCAGTGGAGCGCACGCTGGACCGCTAGGTCCAATACCCCCGTCCTGCCCGCTATCCCTCCGGCTCGGCGCCCCTCCCCCCCCCCCCGCACCCACGGACGGGCGGGTGCCGCCCCTAGAAGTTTGCCGCCTGAGGCAAACGTTTCACCCCGCCTCATGAGCGGGCCGGCCCTGTATAAAGAGTATAAGGATATTTTAGCTCCTAAACTATTATATTTATTAAAAAAAAGTCTTTACAGAAGTAGAATTAACCTCCATAATTCAGCAAATCATGATCAAACTAATATGTAGTTAATATAGATCAAATGGAAAGTCATCCCCCAGAGTTCTGTTTGAAAGAACATAAAATTACTCTTTCTAAACTCATAGAATAAACATGATAATGCAAAAAACAACAATTGTTGAACTTAATTTGCACACAGCATTTCATAGCGTAGAGTGGCCATACCTAATGAAAGTTGGTTTAGGGAAAAACCTTAAAAAGTGCATACACAACTTATATAAACTCCACAGCTAAAGTGAGAGGTAATAAAGCCTTGACAGCAGACATACAGTATATTGATAAAGAGAAGAACTGGAACAAGGAAAAAGAACAAGGCTGCATAGGTCTTGTTTCTGCTAAAAATGATCGGTTGTCGAAAAATTTAGCTTTTTTTTAATTCAACTGAGAAATCTGATCGAATTCCCCATTTTTTCCCAATACGAGTCAATCAGGAGAGCATATATTTCTGATCAATGTTTGAGAAAACTGGTGCAGAATAGAATGCCAATTTCTTGATATAAAGACCAAAGCAACTTTTGGGTGAGTTTTCAATCAGTTTTTTTCATTATTGGGGGAAAATTTGGTGTGGCTGTGTAATATGTAAAGCTATAGGCTTGCTATACACCAGCGGTTCTGGATGCTTGCTTTACTTACAGGGGTGAAAAGGGAGAATTTGCATATTCAGTAGTGGTGCATTGTGGGTAACCACAAATGTTCACCTATAGCTGAATTATTGCAAATTTCCTTCTGTTTTAAGAATGCAAATTTAACCAAGCGGGGGAAAATTTGAACACAGATATCTGACTTAGGAAGAAAAGTAAGTTTTAAATTTCTTTTTTGCAGCTTCTAGGATGCGGTTGACAGGTGAGTGGTTAGGGAGGGGACCGTGTGGGAGATGTGCCTACACGGGGCGTCCCTGTAAACGATGCAATTCACGATTGCGTCCAACCAAAGCCTCCACCCTGAATGCTAATTTATTTAATTCCTGCTAGATTTGGTACAGCAGGCAAAGGGTGTATGACAGTACACCTGATTGGCTGACTGGCGTCTGCTGGCCAGATAGAGGCAGGCTATTGCTCTAGCTGGAAGTTAGCAATTGTGTTTGTTGCAGTTGGCATTCAGTTTAGAGGTGGTGGGGTGAGTTCCCTGGAGGTGAGAGGTCCAGGGCTTGCCCACACTTCCCTCTAGGTGTCGCATGGTGGTTTGGGGGCCCCAGCGAGTGAGAGAGACCTGGGGCCCCTGGGCTGTAATGTGGACCAGTGTTTGTGATTAGGAAGAAAAGTAAATCAAAAATAAATGTGGGTGTTTTTTGTAAACAAAGAAGCATTGTGAACATATTTGTCTGCAATCCAAGTTTAACCAGTTCGCATTGCACCTTTTTTCCCCCTTAAAGTGGACCTGAACTCTTGCACAGGACAAAGGGAAAACATGAGAAATGCACCCTGTATGTATTTAGAGAGTTTAGCCCGTCTTAGTTCGCCCTCATCTGTGTCTAATCACAAGTGGTAATTTGACCTCTCCCCTGTGTCAGCTGACTGCCATGGCAGCTAAGCTCATTTGAAAGCACAGGATGTTAATAATATGTCTGCTTCCATGAACTTCCAGCTGTAACAAAAATGTTTTTCTTTAAAGGTTTTAGAGCAGAGAGGAAGTTCCTGACATTTTTGACACTTTAGCTGTGTTTTGATACAGCAGTAACTTTTGAATTACTTATATCATCTTAGTGATATATACAGTGTATATATATTTTTTCAGTACAATCTAGGCTTTTTTTGGTTAATATTTTTTCCCCAAAACTATTTTATTTTATAATCATTTTGTGGTGGAAAATTAGGTGTAAATGCAGAAAATACCCATTTTATCATTTTTTCACCATTCCTAATTTTCACATGACACATCCCACAGTTATAAAGCACATAATTAATTATTTGGCTCTTCCTGGCTAAAATGATATCCCTTATGCCATATTTTATTACTAGCTGAGCATGTGGTGGACCATTATCCCCAGCCTGTGCATCTGTGGCGATCTGATGCATTCACTAGGGTGACAGTTTAGGGGCCATAGTGCCACTTTTTATTTTATTGGGACTATATCATTTTTTTACTTTTAAAACTTTTTTCCCTAACTTTATTGAATGATTGTTGCTATTTGCTAGCAGCAATCATTCACAGGACTGTGCACAAGTGTGCACGATCATGAGAGCGTGCACACGCAGCAGCGATTTTTAAAGCAGGTCGTAGATTGTACGTCCTGAAATGGAAAGTAGTTAAAATACTGTTTCTCCTTGGGAGTGATTACACTAACCTATAATGCACTAATATCCCCCCAAATATTGCTAAACCAACTTATATTACTAAATAGAAGGCTGATCTTCAAATAATGTTTGAGAGCAAGGAGCTAACCCAGAGGTAGACTGTCTCCGCTAGTTCTATCAGTTCCTCTATAACTGAGCAAATTACAAGGTTCTTATGCATTGGTACCTGATTCCAGACAGGATAGCTCATTAGGTGTTTCAAAAACTGTGCAAACACACACTTGGGCCTGGTGCACACCAAAAACCGCTAGCAGATCCACAAAATGCTAGCAGATTTTGAAACGCTTTTTCTTAGTTTTCAGTTTCACCTAGCATTTTGCTGTTTTGGGAAGTGTTTTTGGTGTAGTAGATTTCAGATATTGTTACAGTAAAGCTGTTACTAAACAGCTTCTGTAACAAAAACGCCTGCAAACCGCTCTGAACTGCCGTTTTTCAGAGCGGTTTGCGGTTTTCCTATACTTTACATTGGAGGCAGAAACGCCTCCGCAATCCAAAATCTGCAGCAGCCCGGGTGTATGCGTTTCAGCAAAATGCCTCCCGCTTTGGTGTGTACCACCCCATTGAAATACATTACCCTAGCGTTTCCACATCCGCAATCGGATCTGAAAACGCGACCGAACCGCTCTGGTGTGCACTAGGCCTTGCACAACAGGCACTTTCATCCACATTTGCTGGGATTGCCTGAAGGCCAAATGCCCCTGGATCAGAACATACCTATGTCTATGCAGTTTTAGGTCACTTTGGGCCTGCTGCATGAATCTACGGTAATATTGCTGTGCACAAGCGTTGTTATGGTAATGTGCATTAAACATGTAGCGCAATGTGCTTTACACGTAGATAGTTATTGCATCAAATGACTAGTTAAAATATGAAACGTATTCATAACAAAGCAGACACTTTGCTTAAAAACATAATTATTTCTACAGATCATTAGGAGCATTGTTCAAGTTTCCATCAACAAGGAATGGAGTTCGACATCAACAAGGAATAGAGTGACTCATGCAACCTGTCTGCAGCTGTTGGCTATTGCAGACTTGGGGCCTCGCAAGGACCGAATCAAGGATGTTACAGATTTGAAAAAAAAAAAATGTTTAAATCTGCTGCTAATGTTTGGTTCACAAGAAGAGGACAAGGATTTGTGAGGTGCACATGCCACGACCACTTGCCAAATAAAAAGTGCTTTTTGCATGAAATAGAAAATGAAGTGCAATTCAAAATGCAATTCTAGCCATTGCTGTTGCAATGACAATTCTACTTTTCTTTTTTTTTTTCATTTTATCCTGCACTTCACCCTTTCAAATACATCCCGTCAATAAAGGCAGAAAGTGAAGTGCAATTCAAAATGCCATTCCAGCCTTTCCCTGTTGCAACAAGTAGCTTGCTGACAGTTCTACTCAGTTCAGCTTGTATTTTTCCTGTAAAAGTTCCCTCTTTGTTGTTTCAAATATGTCTTGCCAATAAAGGTTGCTCTTTTCACACTTTGTCTAAACAGTCCTTGCCAGGAACCCCCATCTCCCAAGTGTTTCCTGACACCCCCTCCCCTCCCCCCCCCAAGTGTGGCTGGTTAAACACTCCTCACCAATCTCTTGCCCCAAATATTCCCTCTCGGCACCACCTTATGTTGCAGAGCAGTGAAGGGAGCAGTGTAATATTTACCTTTTCCAGCACTGCATCTGGTCCCCTGTGCTCTTCCCTGCAGGTACTTGCTCTGTGCTGCCATCCTCTATGCTGCCACCCTGCATGTCACATGATTAGGAGTCAGAGGATGGTAGCATAGAGCATGCAGCACCCAGTAAAAAACAGAGACAGACACAGCGCTAGAGTGGGTAAATGTTACACTCCCCCCTGGGGTTCTCTGCAGGAGGAGGGAGATGGAGCAGACCTCCATAGCCATAGAGTTATAATTATGGCAGTGGCCCTTGTCATTGTTTAGACTGCCTGGTTATTGCATCAAATGACTAGCTAAAGTATGAAGCATATTCATAACAACACAAATATTTATCCCTTTGCCTAAAAAAGTAATTCTATCTATACAATGCCTGTAGTTTGTACTTTGGAACACACACCAAACCAAAACAACTGTATTAAGAATATGAGACATGTCAGGTTCAAGCAACAAGGTGAAGAACCAGGAAGATAGATAACATGACCAAGAAACCAAATGCCAGATGAAGTTCTGGCAAAGTTCCAGGAAGGGTGGAATCCTAGGGCCTGTTTCCACTATACACGGATTCTGGATGCAAAAAAACTGACTCCAATGAATGCCCATGGGAAATCTGCATCAGAAAAATTGTGTTTAGTGGAAACAGGCCCATAGGCTTTCATTGGAGTCAGTTTTCTGCATCCAGAATCCGCGTGTAGTGGAAACAGGCCCTACATGAAGACACTGCAGCTGAAAAGTTATCTCTGAACCGCTGAGATCTGCTGTGGGCCCTTTTCCACTAGCAATCGCAATCACAAACACCAGCGATTGCGATTTTTCATTAATTTTGTTATGCGATTGCGATTTGCGATTTTCATTTACATTGCATTATCCCTCTGTAAATCGCTCAAAAAAAGCGATTGCGATTTGTGATTTACAAATCAAATCGCTATAGTGTAAAAATACTTCTCATAATTTCTATGATAAAGTAGCAACCCTAGAGATTTAAAAATCACAAGCGATTTGCGATTTTGTGATTCAGCTGTGTAGTGGAAAAGGGCCCGCATATTCCAAAACAGTTTTTCAGTCTTTCCTGGAATTTTGAATTTCAGACTGCAGTATTAGTTTTCCTCCCTGCTGCCTGGCAACGGTCCCCTGAAGAACAGTTAGAAACATAATATGTAAATTACCACTTAAGCTATATCAGTGCTATGTACATTAAATAATAATAATGCATATGACAAAGGTAATTAACCGAGAGCGAGAGAGAGACTTAGCCTGCTAACATACCATTCCCAAAAGCTACATGTCAAGTAAAATTGTCACATAAACGTTGACTTTTTAAATCTAATTTAAAAATCTGATAAAAAGATTGGCCTATTTCCCATGCCTCTCAGTTCAGGTTCCGTGGTTTTCACGAGAGAAATGTTCACCTCCCATTCATTAGCCTATAACTTTATCACTACTTATCACAATGAACTGATCTATATCTTGTTTTTTCCGCCACCAATTAGGCTTTCTTTGGGGGGTACATTTTGCTAAGAGCCACTTTACTGTAAACGCATTTTAACAGGAAGAATAAGAAAAAAATGGAAAAATTCATTATTTCTCAGTTTTCAGCCATTATAGTTTTAAAATAATACATGCCTCCATAATTAAAACTCACGTATTGTATATGCCCATATGTCCCGGTTATTACACCGTTAAAATTATGTCCCTATCACAATGTATGGTGACAATATTTTATTTGGAAATAAAGGTGCATTTTTTCCATTTTGCATCTATCACTATTAACAAGTTTAAAATAAAAAAAATATAGAAATATTTCATCTTTACATTGATATTTAAAAAGTTTAGACCCTTAGGTAAATATTTACATGTTTTTTTTTTTTTTATTGTAATGGTTTTTTTTATTTATAGTAAACATTTTATTTGGGTAGTTTTGGGAGGGTGGGGGGTAAACAATAGATTTATAATGTAAATGTGTGTTGATTTTAATTTATTTTCATTTTCATGTGTAGTTTTACTTTTTGGCCACAAGATGGCGGCCATGAGTTTGTTTACATGACGTCACTCTAAGCGTAACACACGCTTAGAATGGCGCATCAGGAAGGGAACGGCCAGAAAAGGCGCAGCTTCCGAGAGAAGCTGTCGCTTTTTCAGCGGGGGAGAGGAATCAGTAATCGGGCTTCATAGCCCGATATATTGATTCCCTGACTACCGAATCCGCGGCCGGGAGTGCGCGTGCACGCGCGCGATCGGCCGCGGGGGCGCGCGGTAGCGCACATGGTTTCTGGACGTAGTTTCTACGTCCAGAAACCAAAATAGGTTTTTAAAGTAATGTAAGAGGTACTTTTTTCAACGAGTAAAAACATCTTCCAAACCTTCCTAACTCCACATGACAATCAGATAAAAATCACTCTTCAATTCCTGATCAGAAATGTATGTATCGTGTATATATATAGCGTGTTATGGTGATATTTATGATTCTCTGACTTATATCAGAATATTGTATATTTGGAGAATTTACATGGTACTTTCAAAAAAAGGCAAGCCTAGTGCTGAAGCTACTGCTACACCACAAAGTGTTTCACATGTGGGGCTGTGCATAAAACAACAACAACAAAAAAAGAAAAGCATACAGATAAAAATAAATTTTCAAATCCCCCCTCCCCCCTTTAGTCTTAGTCTACGACTGGGACATAAGACTATGACTGCACTGCAGGAGAGATTAGATTGTGAGCTTCTTTGTGGAGCAGTTAGTGACATGACTCTGTAAAATCTGCAGAAAATGTCAGTGCTAAATGAATACATTATAATAATAATAATGTGTATCACTATTGCACTAGTCCCTGTTGTTATATCTTAGTAGGACATCCTTCAGTAATTAATTTACACAGAAAGAAACAGTCTTTGAATATTATAAACATAGTCCCGGATTGTTTTGCCTGACTGCATAGGAATGATTGTTGAATAGCTACAGTACTGCAGAGCTCACGGTCAAGCTGCATGTTCTATTCAATGTAGAGGAGATGGGGAGCATGAGCGGGAGGGTACCGGCTGTATTAGCATCAGCCAAAAATGGTTTGAATTGGATGATTACTGAAGGGGAGGCGACTAATGTTACACCTTTATACACTCTACAGGTAGATAGCATCCAAAATGATCATAAACTTTTGTTTTAGGCCAAAAAATAAAAAAAATCATAGGTTTAGAGAGAGTGCTTTTTCATATATCATGCACTGTTGTCAGCAACTAGTATCATGGTAGGAAGTAACTCACAGCAATAAACTAAAATCTCTTGTGGACATAGAACCTTTTGTTATTTCATCAGTAAACACCAAGGGCTTGATTCACTAAACCGTGATAACTTAAATATCACACCTTATCAAAGTTAACACGCCTTATCAGAGTAGCATAGCGAGCGCTACGAACTTATGCCTGCTAATTGGCAATGGCGCTCGTCCTGCCCTGAGCCCCTGCGGGTTCGTATCGCTCGATAAGCTACTCTGATAAGGCACGTTCACTTTGATAAGGTGTGCAACTAACAGGATATAAGCCAGATGAAGGCTGCAAGGCCAAAAGCTTGCTTATTTTTATTCATTTTTAGTTAGCCAATAAATGGTATCATCCTGGTTTAAAACTTCTTGCTTTTACTGATGGCTAACACGGTACAATACCCTACTGCTACATCTTTGATAAGGTGTGATATTTGAGTTATCACGGTTTAGTGAATCAAGCCCTAAGTCTGCATTATGGCGCCTGATTACGTGCTTTAAATTGATGATAAATGTATGAACATGAATAGATTTAATTTTCAGGCTTTTTTTATACTGCGTTGAATAAAAATGTTATGTTTTAGCTAGCCTTAGAAATAATTGATTGATAAATGAATTACATCCTACTACTTACACTTCTATTAATATTTATTAACAATCTCAAAAATTAAATTATATACTGTATACCACTCATACATTCCTTGCAATTCAGCAATGTGAACTCAAACTCTGTAACACAGAGAAAAATCAGAGCATAAGCATGAGTAAGGGATACATACAAATTACAAACGGTGGTAACTGCATTTATTCCTAGCAGCACACTTGTCACTGCCCATGGCAACTGCAAGATGAAGACTTACCGTAGAATTTCTTTTCTTGTAAAGAAAGTACAGTCCTACAAATAAACATATACAACATAAAACTAGGCTGTTAAAAGGTTTTGGTTAATAATATAGGTTTCCTGTATCCAAATGGAAATATTCCAGGTTTAGGATGCAGTTAGGTAAACACTACAGCTCTTGCATTTGTTTAGTTGAATTATAAAGCCATGTAGACATGGGGAATAATTGTCGCTTGTGAGGTTCGAGACCCAATACCTGGCGACGGTACTGTACAGGAAGTTATACAGATGCGACGCACGGCTATGGCCGAGCACTGCCCATGGCTACTGGCCTCCTTGGCTGAGTTAAGATTAGCCTGTGTATGAGACTTAAACAGCAGGCAATTTGCATATAACCCTGGAATATTTGCAACTCATTGCCCATCTCTTACTGCACATACCATTTTTACACACAGTCAACAACATTATCCTTCATATCAGCAAACTGGGCAGGATGTGCTTCTTAGTGCTTTAAGTGACAGCTGATCAAAGATACATGCCACCAGAAGACACCTTCAAAGGGTGTTTCACACCGTAATACCCCCCCCCCCCCCCCCCCCCCCCAGTGTCACTCTCTGATTTCTTTACACACTAACAATTTGTCACTATTTCACACATTCATTGTCAATGTAAAAATAACAAAACGAAAAGTAATAAATAAGTGTTTGATAAATGGAAGAGTCTATCATTCTTGAATAAAAAGTGTATGTACCCATAACCCTAGAAATCCAAGTGCACAGTTTGCTCTTCTTACATGATGAAGCAGCAGCTATCTCATTGCAAGAACTACCGTAAGTTTTAAGAAGGTTCCACATTATATAAACTAAAAAATTAATATGTGTAGAAAAGTAAAAATCCTTATGGAAGTATTTGCTCTTGGTAAATATAAAAAATGGATCAAATGTAGATTTAGTGATTTGAGGGTAAAAACTACAAAATGCCTTTAAAATGTGTAAACTTACAAAATAAAAAGCATGCATATCTAATTGGGCAAAAAATAGAGGTTAGAGATGTGCAAATTTATACAGCCGAGTGTAATAGCTTTAAAATACTTAATCGGTTTCCCTGGAAAATAATGTATAACTTATTTACCAAAAAAAAAAAAAGATATATGAATCATTTAACCAGGCTTATTAATGTAATGTTTCAGCAAAATCCATTTATACAATATCTCAATATATACTCTTTAAACACGAAAAAGATATATAAAAATTGCACTTACTTGGTATGTATCGAGCTGTTCAGGAGTAAAAATGGTTTGCTTGTTTCCCATCCTTGTACCTGCTTACTGATTCTAGTCCCCCTGACATCCTTTTGTTTCCAAGCTTTTATACCAAGTCTGAATATTGGGATATTAAAAGCTGCAGGAACAGCAGGGTCAGGCACAGGGGAGGATCAAATGTCAACGGCTCATTCTTTCTACATTTCAGATTCATAATAGGAGCATTTCATCAAATCTTTGATCTGGATAAAGGAGTCTGGCACATACGGCTTCCATCCAGCATCATTCATGAGCATATAAATAAGCTGCTATAATTACACCTCTTGTTTCATGTCCAACATATACTCACATTACTTCATTTAGCGGTTTAGTATCACCTTGAGGATACAAGAGAACTGGCAAACGTTCACTTGCACAAGTTTAAAAAAACACAATTTATTCACATAAACTTTAAAGGGAAGTAAAATTATTTAGCTTATGGCATCTGTCTAAAAGCTTGTCTAGCAGCTTAGATCTTGCAAAAGCTACACAACTAACTAAAATTAACAACGTACCCTGTGAATCCATGCATGCATAAAGCTAGGGAGAAAACTCAGGCTTACTGCTTTTCTGTTACAATGTTTGTTTGTTTTTTTCTTTGGTTATGAAAAGTATAATACAACACTACTGTATGTGCAAAAAAAATCAAGTTTATTAAAGTACGCTAATAAATTGTGGAATAATTAACAGGAACATAGTTAAAACATACATGAGATTTGATGCACTAAACTTCCTTAGTGCCTTTAACACTAGGAGAAGTAGGATTACACTAGTTGAGCACCAAAGCTTGAACTCTTCATGATGGACACCACACCTCTATAATCAACATAACAAGAAGGTAAGCAAGCTGACAAAACTCCGTGGGATACTTCAGTCAGGATAAAGGCTCATACACACGTCTGATTTTTGCAAACGACACGTCTTTTGGACCTCCAAACGATCGGTCGTTCGGACGTCAAATCGGGCGTGTGTACAGTCTGTCGTTCAGCTGATAAGACTGGACTTGAGCGATCCACTTGGGCCGTTTGCAAAAATCAGAAGGGCCATTGACAAGACCAATGCTAAAAAAAAGCACCTTTAAATCTACCACCAGGCTACCCATTAGTCCATTGACAGGACTAATGATTCTGGATTCCCACTGGTCAGTTCTGAGTCTTTTCTCCATCTCTGAGCAGCAAAAAAAACTGTTTCTTATTACAAAAAAAGGGCAGGGTAATTGTTTTGCCCCAAAATATAGGGTTTTTAAACCCTGCTACAAAGCGCACACTACTTATTGTAGGGTAAAAAGAAATACAGGCAAAACTGAATAATTCAGACAATAATAGTATTTATTGTTTTATAATTCTATTATAAATGTAAATGTATCTTTAAGAAGGTATTTGCAGAATCATTGTTTAAGTGTTAGTAATTATGAGTAAGCATGCATCAACCTTCTTTATCAAGTGTTGCAACAACATCACCCACCCAACATCACCCAAGAAAGAGGGGACTCTGTCAATCCTCCGTAGGGGAAAACACCTGGCGACACAATCCAACATGTCTGGGCAGAACGGTGGTGTAGTGGTTGGCGCTCTCGTCTTGCAGCGCTGGGTCCCCAGGTTCGAATCCCAGCCAAGTCAACATCTGCAAGGAGTTTGTATGTTCTTCCCGTGTCTGTGTGGGTTTCCTCCGGGCACTCCGGTTTCCTCCCACATCCCAAAAACATACAGATAAGTTAATTGGCTTCCCCCTAAATTGGCCCTAGACTATGATATCTACACTACACGATGCATACATAAACATATGACTATGGTAGGGGCTAGATTGTGAGCTCCTCCGAGGGACAGTTAGTAACAAGACAATATACTCTATACAGCGCTGCGTAATAAAAGTGTCGGCACTATATAAATACTTAAAATAAATAAATAAATGTCTGTTGGTCTCAGCAGAAACGTCCCAGAGTCCAGGTGTTTTCCCAGCCCAGTTATACCCCCTAAACCATAACACACGCAATTGCATATACAGTCGCTGGTGTAGGGCCGTGATCACAGTACAAACTTATCATATCTGCTTCTGCGCAATACAACACAGCCAAGCGTGGACAGGCAATGGACAGTATGGTCTTCGGCCTTCATAAAGTATTATAAAACCGGTTAGAACAAGATAAAGGTGGAACTGCAATGGAAAAAACATGTTATGCTGACCTGAAGTTACCGCCAGAGTATTTCCAGAGGCTCGAGGGTAACTCCAGAGCTCAAATGTAACTTTATAGATCAGATGGGATGTGAATAGCAATTTAATCCATACATACAGTCCATATACGTCACATGTGTATCACAGTAATTAGAGGCACAGACTGCAAAAGGATGTAAGAAGAGGAGGTGCTCTGTGTGGGGGAGTGAGAATTGTTCACTAGCTGGGGAAAGCCTACTCAAATGGCAGCTGCTGTTTCCTAAATGGATACATAACGATATGATTAACTTTTACAAAGGGAATTTTTCTGAACCATCCGCATCCTGTTTGTTTTTCTTACATGAAAATTTGGCGTAGCTCCCTATTCATTTGTTATGTTAGCTTATCAATACAAGTTGAGAGCTCATACAGAGTGACAGAGTTACAGAGTGTGAGTGGCACCTATTTCTCTACCAGTGTACCTTGCAAAGAATGATGGGCTGCATGGATTATTCTGCTGCTATGTCAAATTGGGTAAAATTACAAACAGCCTAGGACAGTCCAGGTGTGCTTGTGTTAGTGCTCCTCCTCTGGGGCTAGAATAAGATATCCATCATATTCAGCAGGTTTCAGGAGCTGCTGCAGTTGATAATGGGCCCTGTACTACTGCTTCAGAGATGAAGCAGATGAAAGAAAAGTGGATTACACCACAGACACAAAATTGTTTACACCAAAGGTGTCAAACACAAGGCCCGCAGGCCGTATGCGGCCCTCCTTGCCATTTTATTTATGTGGCCCTTGAGAGCTTTAAATGTGCACCATTGTGAGCAGTGAAAGAACAACAGCACACTGCCTTCCCATCCAGAGGAGCACACCAGTGACAGTATTTCTGGTTGAAACATTGTCAATTTGACAACCCCCACTGGGCCATCCAGCAAATTCACCATGGTTCCCTCTCCTGGGATCAGAACTCCCTTTGTAGCTGGTATAAAAACACGCACCTTTCCCCCTTAACACTCTCCCCACCTTGCAGTGTAGCACAGCGGAGCGGAGCAGTGTAATTTCAACCTTCTCCAGCAATTTGCCGGGTCTCTTCTGTGCTTCCTGACAGCAGCATGCTCTGTGCTTCCATGCCTCCAGCTTCCGATCATGTGACATACAGTTTGAGCCAAAGGTATGCAGCATCTGGCTGTCAGGAAGATCAGAGGATACCCAAAGCAGCATTGGAGCAAATAAATATTAAACTGCTCCACTGCGCTACTCTGCAAAAGGAGGAGTGGGCCCTCCACAGTCACTATAGTTAGCCACTTAGTTTGAGACTGTTACATTTTAACAAACAATTTGGCCCATGACTTAGACTATGTTTTTGATTTTGTCCCCTTACGTGATTGAGTTTGACACCCCTGGTTTACACAATCATGGCAAATTACCACTAACATCAATGGGGATAGGAACGATCCTCTGTGATATGATCCAACATGGCGGTCGTTTAAAAAAAATTATCACTGCGAGTGGCCTGCATTGTGAAACATTTTCATTAAACAATGTTACCCGATATTGTGAAAAATATCATTTGCTGCAAAAAAATAATCTGAAAAATCACGTCCTGGGTATGGACCTTTAGTTGTGGTATAGTTGGTGGGAGATGACATTCAGATTGTTAACGTGTTGACTGTTTTACACATTCCATTACTTTATGAGCTATGGACTGCTTGCTGTTTTTAACTACAATGTCATGCTGAGAAGGAATGTAGATTATTATGTAACAGAATGTATTTAGCAAAATAATTACATTTTAACCATGTACACATATTGACTTTATACATTTTAAACAAGGAATGCATGTATGAATAGTTTTACAATTTATCATGTTCAGAACGATCTTTACATTCATTCTTAGTAGAAAGTATATTAAAGTAATCTTTCTCACATATGAATTGCCACTATTTTTTTTGGTATGCAACAGCAATACATCCATCAGTATCTATTTTCCCAAGAAAGCAATAGGGAAGGTATAAAGTGTGACTGAAAAGCAGACATTCCAGCTATATTCACAGTTGTTCATTGCTGTGCAGCTTAACACAGCTTGCCAACACTGCTATGCACCACCTATGTGACGTTCAAAGTGCGGCGGATGCAGTATAACTACGTATGGCATCCCAAAGCACTGCATGCAGTGCGTTATCGCAAGACGCGGAGGTTAACAGTGACAGTGAAGCATTCTGTTTATTGACTGTATGCTAAAATGTGTGAAGCGCAATGGTCAGATATCGTGCAGCACAACTTTCTTTCTCCTGCTTTACAGGGAATGCAATGCAACACCCTACTGTGGAACTTTCCTAAAGGATAACTGCATTTTCAAACCAATCTTCACAGAAAATCTAAAACTAGCACTTTAATGCAATCATTATTGATTCTCATTTAACAGTGAGATTTCAAAACCCAGACCTACCTACACAGGTGAATCCATTATGAGACAGAGTATTTCAGGGGGGTCAATTGTAAGTTTCCCTTCTCTTTTAATTTTCTCTGAAGAGTAGCAACATGGGGGTCTCAAAACAACTCTCAAATGACCTGAAGACAACGATTGTTCACTACCATGGTTTAGCGGAAGGATACAGAAAGCTGTCTCAGGGATTTCAGCTGTCTGTTTCCACGGTTAGGAACATTTTGAGGGGATGGAAGACCACAGGCTCACTTCAAGTTCAGGCTTGAAGTGGCAGACCAAGAAAAATATTGAATAGACAGAAGTGACGAATAGTGACAGTCAACCCACAGACCAGCACCAAAGACCTACAAAATCATTTTGCCGCAGATGGCGTCACTGTGCATCGTTCAAACATTCGGCGCACTTTACACAAGGAGATGCTGTATGTGAGAGTGATGCAGAGGAAGCCTTTTCTCTGCCCACAGCACAAACAGAGCCGCTTGAGGTATGCTAAAGCACATTTGGACAAGCCAGCTTCATTTTGGAATAAGGTGCTGTGGACTGATGAAACTAAAATTGAGTTACTTGGGCATAACAAGGGTCGTTATGTTTGGAGGAAAAATAACACAGCATTCTAAGAAAAACCCCTGCTACCTACAGTAAAATATAGCGGTGGTTCCATCATGCTGTGGGGCTGTGTGGCTAGTGCAGGGACTGGGAATCTTGTCAAAGTTGAGGAATGCATGGATTCCACTCAGTATCAGCAGATTCTGGAGACCAATGTCCAGGAATCAGTAACAAAGCTGAAGCTGAGCCTGGGGTTGGATCTTTCAACAAGACAAAGACCCTAAACACTGCCCAAAATCCACTAAGGCATTCATGCAAAGGAACAAGTACAATGTTCTGGAGTGGCCATCTCAGTCCCCAGACCTGAATATAATTGAAAATCTGTGGTGTGAATTAAAGAGAGCTGTCCATGCTCGGAAGCCATCAACGTGAATGCATTAGGCCACATACACACATCAGACCATAGTCTTTTGAAAATGAAAGATCACAGACCAATTTTACCCCCTTCCATGTAGTATGAGAGCCATACCTTCACAGTCTTTTCTATGAAGCTGAACTCCCCATCAGAAAAAAATCTTTGCAAGATGCTGCACACACAGATGCTGTACACACAAAAGATCAGTATCTGCAAAAGATCTGTTTCTGCCAAAGATCCGTTTCTGCAAATTGCATTCATAGTCTATGAGATCTGCAAATCATTATACACACCTTCTTTAACTTTCATCTGCAGATCAGACAATCATCTGCAGATCTGAAAATCCATCCTGGTGGATCTGATCTGCAGATGAATGTCTGTTAAACAAGGTGTGTATGATGATCTGCAGATATCATAGACTATGAATGCTTTTTGCAGGAACGGATCTTTTGCAGGAACAGATCTTTTGCAGATACTGATCTTTTGAATGTCTACAGCATCTTTGTGTGCAGCATCTCGCAAAGATTTCTGTCTGATGGGGAGCTCAGCTCCATAAAATAGACTGTGTAGGTGTGGCTCTCATAGTACATGGAAGGGGGTAACATTGGTCTGTGATCTTTCATTTTCCAAAGACTATGGTCTGATGTGTGTATGAGCCTTAAAGAGACACTGAAGCGGAAAAAAAAATATGATATAGTGAATTGGTTGTGTACTATGAATAATTACTAGAAGATTAGCAGCAAAGAAAATATTCTCATACTTTTATTTTCAGGTATATAGTGTTTTTTCTAATGCTGGGAATACACGTTAAGTTTTTACTTTAGATAGATGGGTTCGATAGATAAATTCCAACCTGTCGGATCTGGTCGATTCTACTTTCGTTTCGATTCTCCTCATTCAAGTGAATGTTATTGATAAGAAAAGATAAGGAATCGAGAGGGGAATCGAGCAGTGAATCGAGAGTAGAATCTATCGAAAGCGAAAACGACGGCAAAAACGAACGCAAAAACGCATCGTGTATTCCCGGCATAACATTGCATCATTCTATAATATGTGCAGATTACACAACACTCAGCATTCAAAATGAGTCTTTCAGAGCAGTCTGTGAAGTAATGACCTCTCCTCTAGCAGAGGAAAAGTAAATAGTCCAGGAACAGTTGAGATAATAAAAGTCAGATAACAGCCCTCTCCACAACTAACTTAGTCGGAGAGCTTAATGGTTTGTTTGCATAGAGATAACAACTGGAGTTTCTCAACTCTTCCTGTACTGGAAACAATTACACTGATGTATCTGATCTTAATGTTTTATTTCTTAGCTGTGCTACACATACAAATCATAATATCATCATTTTTTTTCGCTTCAGTGTCTCTTTAAGAGATGTTTTGTAAAGAGGAATGGTCCAAAATACCTTCAACCAGAATCCAGGCCCTCATTGGAACTTACAGGATGAGTTTAGAGGCTGTAATTTCTGCAAAAGGAGGATCTACTAAATATTGATTTCATGTCTTTCTTGTGGTGCCCAAATGTATGCACCTGCCTAATTTTGTTTAAACAATTATTGCACACTTTCTGTAAACCCAATAAACTTCATTTCACTTCTCAAATATCACTGTGTGCGTCTCCTATATGATATACAGTATTTAACTGATATTTGTTGTCGTCACAACCAATGATTTACACAGGAAAATTATGACGACTAACAAGGTTGCCCAAACTTTTGCACCCCACTGTATGTTAACAATATTACTAAAAGAATAGCCACATCAGTTTACTTGCAAATCACAAATCTTATACTGATTCCTCACTCAAATTTCTTCCCCAATTGATGCAATTGCCTGTATTCAACTTAAAGTGAAACTTCGGTTAAAATAAACTGATGAGGTAAACAGTTGTATCTATTGTATTGTATTCCTATGCCAGGAAAGCTTTTTATGGCTGTAATTCCTTATGAGTGAGGGGCACCATAGTCTGGCTGGGTCCTGACTGGAGAAAAACCGTCAGATGCATAACTGAATTTTAAAGGACCACTAAAGCAAGAAGTATATGGAGGCTGCCATATTTATTTCCTTTTAACTACTTGCCGACTGCTCCACGCCAATTGGCGTGAGCAGTGCGGCAGCCCCAGGACCGCACCACAACGATTGGCGTGAACGGCCGTCTATGGGGCTAGCGGGAGGTCGCGGGCAGGCTGCGCGTGCATCTCCTGCTTGGGGGGCGGAGCTCCACCCCGCCTTCACTGTTAGACGGCGAAACCACTGTCTAATTACTTAAATAGTACATTTTATTAAAAATGTAATAATATAAATATTTACAAAAAACAAACACCTGGGGGGGGGGGGGGGTGATCAGACTCCACCAACAGAGAGCTCTGTTGGTGGGGAGTGTTATAATTTAAGTAGGCCTCAGTTATTTGGACTGAGTTAGTCAAAAAGGCTTGAGGAGCAGACCTGCCCTTTAAGGGATTTTCTCTTAAAGAGAAAATCTGCAGTTCTGTCAGCAGAAAAGGGGGGGGGGGGGGGGGTGCTTAGTTCTTTTTAAGGCTGTAAATAATCTTTTAGAGCAAAGAAGAAATGAAGACCACCTTAAGCCTCCCTTTAAGCCTCTCACACAGCCAGCTAAACTGCAGGCTTGTTTAGAAGTTCAGCCTTCTGTCTGCAGGATACCGGCAGTAAAAATCTGCACTATGTCGCGTCTAAGCACAGCTACTGCCACACTCACAGATGTGACTCTGTATGTGCTGAATCCACCAACTTCAGCCTCCCATATGAAAAAGGTCTTATGGTGTTTAGACAGATTGTGTTTAGAGTAAGAAACCTGTAGGATTGGCTCTGTCATCTGTAATGAAAGAGTACCTAAGGTAACAGGCTCTGTCTTGTCGATGAAGGATTGGAAGGGGGGGGGGGGGTACAGGTTAGGGCATCATGAATCTAGGCAGGTGATCACTCTGCCCCTGTTGGAAATTGGCCCCTGGTGATTTAAAAATCACTGTTGAGACTCTGGCCAACACCATCTTTGTTGCCATGGCCCACCCCCAGCGGCAGCATAGGCATGGCATAGAATCTGAAGTTGTTAATGATGACTGGGGGCTGGGGGAGGGGGGGTGCAGGGTTAAAAACTTTCCTGATCTGATGTCTTCAGGTCACAGTTGATGACACGGCCCCCTCCTCTGCAGTGCAGGGGCAGCCATGTGGCTACTGAGCTAAGTATGAGCTGTGGCAATGCAGCAGTCTCCGCAAACATGGCTGCTACTGCACTGCCTGCACCCCCCAATCATCATTATCTTCTTCAGATTCCATGTCCACATCCGAATCTGCTACTCTAAAGACTACTGGACATGAGGCTCCTGTCCAGCACTACACTAGCGCGCCCCCGCCACTCGTGCACCAATTTAAAAGTGAGTGATTGCCATTCATAAAGCTGGAGGAAAAAAGTTTTAAAGCTTAGTTTTTAACCTTAAAGTGACAGTGACACCTTAAAAAATAAAGTGCCCCCCCTCCATTCAGACCACTGCAGCTTTAACGGTTTATTGCTCGGTCATACAACCTACCATCTAAATGAATTTTACCTCCTTTTCTTGTCACTAATACAGCTTTCTTTTGGTGCTATTTGATTGCTGCTGCGATTTTTACTTTTTATTATATTCATCAAAAAAGACATAAATTTTGTCAAAAAAATGATTTTTTTTTACTTTCTGTGCTGACATTTTTCAAATAAAGTAAAATTTCTGTATACATGCAGCACGAAAAATGTGGACAAACATGTTTTTGATTAAAAAAAAACCCGTTCAGCCTATATTTATTGGTTTGGGTAAAAGTTATAGCGTTTACAAACTATGGTGCCAAAAGTGAATTTTCCCATTTTGAAGCATCTCTGACTTTTCTGACCACCTGTCATGTTTCATGAGGTGTTAAAATTCCAGGTTAGTATAAATACCCCCCAAATGACCCCATTTTGGAAAGAAGACATCCCAAAGAAATCACCGAGAGGCATGGTGAGTTCATAGAAGATTGTGACAAAAAAAAGAAAAAAAAAAAGTTTCCATTTCTTCTAACTTGCGACAAAAAAAAAATGAAATCTGCCACGGACTCACTATGCTCCTCTCTGAATACCTTGAAGTGTTTACTTTCCAAAATGGGGTCATTTGTGGAGTGTGTTTACTGTCCTGGCATTTTTGGGGGGTGCTAAATTGTAAGCACCACTGTAAAGCCTAAAGGTGCTCATTGGACTTAGGGCCCCTTAGCGCAGTTAGGCTGCAAAAAAGTGCCACACATGTGGTATTGCCGTACTCAGGAGAAGTAGTATAATGTGTTTTGGGGTGTATTTTTACACATACCCATGCTGGGTGGGAGAAATATCTCTGTAAATGACAATTTTGATTTTTTTTACACACAATTACAGAGATATTTCTCCCACTCAGTATGGGTATGTGTAAAAATACACCCCAAAACACATTATACTACTTCTCCTGAGTACGGCGATACCACATGTGTGGCACTTTTTTGCACCCTAACTGCGCTAAGGGGCCCAAAGTCCAATTAGTACCTTTAGGATTTCACAGGTCATTTTGAGACATTTGGTTTCAAGACTACTCCTCACGGTTTAGGGCCCCTAAAATGCCAGGGCAGTATAGGAACACCACAAATGACCCCATTATAGAAAGAAGACACCCCAAGGTATTCCGTTTGGAGTATGGTAAGTTTATAGAAGATTTTATTTTTTGTCACAAGTAAGCGGAAATTGATTTTAATAGTTGTTTTTTTTCACAAAGTGTCATTTTCCGCTAACTTGTGACAAAAAATAAAATCTTCTATGAACTCACCATACTCCTAACGGAATACCTTGGGGTGTCTTCTTTCTAAAATGGGGTCATTTGTGGGGTTCCTATACTGCCCTGGCATTTTAGGGGCCCTAAACCGTGAGGAGTAGTCTTGAAACCAAATGTCGCTGTAAGGAAACGCGGAAAATCAGCCGCCTCTACTCAGCGTGAGGCGGCTGTTTCCATGGAGAGCATGGCGGAACGCGGAAAAACCGCCGCGTCTGACGCGGCGGTTAGCACGCATGGCCCTGTTGCTGACACTTTGACCCAGCGCGGGGAGGCGGCCGCCGGTGCTGATAGCGGTGCGACCAACCCCATGCATGGGTCAGCGGGGACATTGCAAAGCAGTACTGGTGTGGCTGGGACTGATAGTCCACCTAGATTCAGAATGATAAACCCTGCCTGTTTATTGGATTCCGTATCTGTCTCCTGAATCTGTACCTTATCTGTCTGTGTGTTTACGACCTGGCTTGCCCGACCTCGAGAACTGGCCTTACTGTTAGAGGCAGTTCCCAGACCTGTTAGTGACACCCTCTCACTGGTGTCACTCACGCTCTGTCCTTCCTACTCTCAGCCTAGCCCCTCCCCCGGGAGAGTCTAGGCCATCGGAAGGAACATACTTCTGTGCAGTACTCAAAAGTATTGCTGTTGCACTTTACACTCACTCGTTATCTCAGGTGTCCAGAGGTTAGTAGATATATCTGATTATCGGTGATACTGCAGATCATCGATAATCGGGTATATTCTGTATTCTCGGTGATACTGCAGTTCACCGGTAATCAGACCCTCTCTGTGTTACACCGATTGTTACAGAACGCCAGACCAAAACAATATGGACGCACGCACTGACCTTCTGGGTGCACTTGCCACTTCGGTGGATAACATCAACCAAGTGCTGGGTAATCACAAAGCGTTAATTGATGCCCTATCAGGGTCTGTACAAACCCTCCAGACGTCAGTGGACGAGGTGCGATCTCCTCCTAGCATTGACATACGTATGCCCGTACCCGAAAGATTTTCTGGCCACAGATCTGACTTTCGGAATTTTAGGAGTAGAGTGTTGTCTTATTTTGAGTTGAGACCCCGATCCTCGGGGACTGAGACCCAAAGGGTCACATTTATTAAAACCTTGTTATCGGGCGACTCTCAGACATGGGCGTACAGTTTTCCCACCGGAGACCTAGCCCTTACTTCTGTGGAGGAATCTTTTAAAGCTATGGCAGTAATTTACGACGATCCGGACCTTGCCTCGACTTCTGAGCGGAAGCTCAAGTGTTTGCGTCAAGGCAAAGGTCCAGTCGAAGATTATGCAGCTGAATTTAGGAGGTGGTCAGTTACAGCCCGGTGGGACACTTATGCCCTGTTAGATTGTTTCTTGTCAAGACTGTCCGATGAGGTCTCTGATCTAATGCTAAGTCAGCCCGAGCCCAGAACAGTCGATGAGGCCATTTCAGCGGCCATTCGAATCGACCGCAGGCTGCGCTATCAAAGACAGACCAGGGGTAGTCACCGTGTCAGAGTAGTGTCTTACGCCACAACCCCAGTGACCCCACCTCCTTCTGCCTCACCTCCTCCCGTCTCGCCTCCACCCGAGCCAATGCAGATTGGTCGGTCTAAGCTGTCCCAGGTGGAGCGAAGACGGAGGATGACTGAACAGCTGTGTCTGTATTGCGCTGAAGGGGGACATAGAGTATGAAACTGTCCTAATAAGCCGGGAAACGCTACCGCCTAGGAGTTATAGGGGGTAACACCCTAGGCGCCCGACTCTTACCCCTAGAAGATAAAAGGTTGCTTCTTCCTTGTACAGTTACATGGGAAGATAAAACCGAGGTCACTGAAGCCTTTGTTGATTCAGGCTCTGCTGCTAATTTTATGGATTTTGAGTTTGCTAAGAGATTGGGTATTTCACTCACCCCGGTAAAACCACCCAACCAAGTTACAGCTGTGGATGATTCCCCCCTGCAGAGGAATCATCCGTTATCCCAGACACCAGAGGTGGGAGTCACTATAGGGATGCTGAACAGAGAAAGATTGCAGTTCTTTGTACTGCACATGACAACCTCCACAGTTATCCTTGGCATGCCCTGGTTGCACCTCCACTCCCCACAGATCGATTGGGCCACCGGTCAGCTAACTAGCTGGTCAGATCATTGTGTTCAGCAGTGTTTAGGGAAGGTGAAGTTAGGCCAAACCAGGGTTCATTTGGAGGGTGTACCCGTGCAGTATTCTGAGTATTCTGATGTATTCTGCCCCAAAGCTGCAAATAAGTTACCTCCCCATCGCTCGTTCGATTGCCCCATCGATCTCCAATCTGGTTGTATGCCTCCCAGGGGCCATCTGTATAATTTGTCTGGGCCAGAGAAAGTGGCCATGCAGGAATACATCCGTGACAACCTAGCCAAAGGGTTCATTTGCCCGTCCCGGTCGCCCGCTGGCGCAGTTTTCTTTTTTGTTAAGAAAAAAGACGGTGGCCTGCGTCCTTGCATTGATTACCGGGGTTTGAATAAAATCACAGTGAAGAATCGCTATCCTTTGCCCTTGATAGACGACTTATTAACGCAGATTACTGACGCTCAGACTTTTTCAAAATTGGATTTACGGGGTGCATACAACCTGGTGTGGATTAGAGAGGGCGATGAATGGAAGACGGCCTTTAACACGCCCGACGGGCATTACGAGTACTTAGTGATGCCCTTCGGGCTGTGTAATGCCCGGGCCGTCTTCCAAGAATTAATCAATGAGGTATTCAGAGAGGTGTTGGGCAAATTCGTCCTGGTTTACCTGGACAACATCCTTATTTTCTCCAACAACCTCTCCGAGCACAGATCCCATGTCAAGTTTGTGCTGAATAAATTAAGTCAAAACATGCTTTATGCGAAACTGGAAAAATGCACCTTTGAGGTCACATCTGTTGCCTTCCTGGGCTATATAATTTCCACCTCGGGCCTGTCGATGGATCCTGCCAAAGTCTCTGCTGTTCTGGAATGGCCACAGCCAGTGGGGTTGAAGTCTTTGCAGCGTTTTTAGGCTTTGCAAATTACTATAGAAGGTTCATAAAGGGGTACTCCACAGTCATTGCACCCCTCACCAGTCTCACTAAGAAAGGGGCAGATACCACCCACTGGTCTCCAGAAGCTCTGCAGGCATTTTACACTTTAAAAGATCTGTTCTGCTCTGCACCCATCCTGAGACATGTAGACACTTCCTATCCCTTCATCGTCGAGGTGGACGCCTCAGAGGTTGGGGTGGGAGCTGTGCTGTCCCAGCGGTCAGGGTTGCATGGAAGATTACACCCGTGTGCTTATTTCTCTCGTAGGTTCTCCCCAGCAGAGAGAAACTATGATATAGGCAACAGGGAGCTCCTAGCCATTAAACTGGCCTTTGAAGAATGGCGTCATTGGTTAGAGGGTGCAGAACACATGATCACGGTTTACACTGATCACAAAAATCTGGAATACATCGAGGGGGCTAAAAGGTTAAGCCCTCGTCAGGCTCGATGGTCACTGTTTTTCTCAAGGTTCAGATTTATTATTACGTACACGCCAGGTAGCAAGAAGGCAGATGCCCTCTCCAGGTGCTTTGAACCAGAGACAGCACAGCCCTCCGTTCCTGAGACCATTGTTCCACAGAAATTGGTGCTAGCTACAACTGAAACTTGGGAGGACTGGAAGGAGACTTTGGGTCCCTTCCAGCAGGACATCCCGGAGGGAAAACCGGATGGGGTTATGTTTATTCCACTACCATTTCGTCTCCGGGTCTTGGAAATGTTCCATTCACACAAGAATGCGGGACACCCTGGGGCGTATAGAACGTAAGATCTTGTGGCCAGGTGTGCTTGGTGGCCTTCTCTGGCAGCAGATTGCAAAGAGTTTGTTAGGGAGTGTGCGGTATGTGCAAAAAGCAAGCCCTCCCGGCTGGCACCTGTAGGTACGATGCAGCCTTTGCCCACCCCGAGTGAGCCGTGGACTCATTTGTCCATGGATTTTGTGGGTGAGTTTCCCAGGTCTGAGGGCATGTTGGTCATTTGGGTGGTAGTCGACCGCTTCAGTAAGATGGCTCACTTTGTGCCCTTGAAAGGACTCTCCTCGGCCCAGGAACTGGCCGATTTGTTCATCACCCACGTTTTCCGGCTGCATGGCATTCCGGAAAACATAGTGTCAGATCGGGGAGTCCAATTTATTTCTAGATTCTGGAGGGCATTTTGCCACCAAATGGGCATGAAGCTGTCATTTTCGTCAGGCTACCACCCACAGACCAATGGTCAGACTGAGAGAGTCAATCAGTCATTGGAGCAGTTTTTGAGGTGTTACGTTGCAGAGGCGCAGAATGACTGGGTCAAATTTGGGTTTGTCGGTCCATTTTCGGTGGCTAGAAAGATCAACAATGTTACTTATGCCATTGATCTTCCTGCCAGCATGCGTGGCGTAAGATCTTTCCATGTGTCACTGCTCAAGCCAGCAGTCCATGTGGGTCCCACTCCTCCTCCTCCTGTGATGATAGATGACCAACCGGAGTACGAGGTAGAGAAGATTTTAGACTCACGTGTGGTGCAGAATTCAGTGCAGTATTTGGTGCACTGGAAGGGGTATGGGATTGAGGAAAGGACATGGGTGCCTGAGTGTCGCATGCATGCTGACAAATTGAAAAGGGAATTCCACGCCTTACATCCTGAGAAGCTGGGAAGGAGCTGTCCGGAGTCCACTCCTCGGTGTACTGTAAGGAAACGCGGAAAATCAGCCGCCTCTACTCAGCGTGAGGCGGCTGTTTCCATGGAGAGCATGGCGGAACACGGAAAAACCGCCGCGTCTGACGCGGCGGTTAGCACGCATGGCCCTGTTGCTGACACTTCGACCCAGCGCGGGGAGGCGGCCGCTGGTGCTGATAGCGGTGTGACCAACCCCACGCATGGGTCAGCGGGGACATTGCAAAGCAGTACTGGTGTGGCTGGGACTGATAGTCCACCTAGATTCAGAATGACGCGCGTGCGCGCGGAGAGGCAGAACTTTTATGGCAATCAGAGAAGGGTCAGCTGACCAGGCCGGTCAGCTGACAAGTACAGCAAATTTCATTGGTCCAGCACTTAGGGAGGTGCCGGAGAGCACAGGTGGATATATACTGGGTGCTAGTCATTCTCTGGTTGTCTGGCATTGCGATCACAACGTGGTAGCACTCAGACCTTGTTTGTATCTGTGTTCTAGCATAGTTTCCAAAGGTGTTGACGATCAAGGACCTCACACCTTAGCGTTAGGAATACTACCTGTATTATTTGTTATGACCTTTTGCCTGCCTGACTATTCTTCTGAAACTCTGATCCTGTACCTTGCTATTTCTGATATCCTGTTGCCAAACTTTGCTCGTTCCTAGACTCTGTATTTGCTCGTTCCTAGACTCTGTATTCTGTACCTTGCTATACTGATACTCCGTTGCCAAACCCTGGCTGTTTATTGGATTCCGTATCTGTCTCCTGAATCTGTACCTTATCTGTCTGTGTGTTTACGACCTGGCTTGCCCGACCTCGAGAACTGGCCTTACTGTTAGAGGCAGTTCCCAGACCTGTTAGTGACACCCTCTCACTGGTGTCACTCACGCTCTGTCCTTCCTACTCTCAGCCTAGCCCCTCCCCTGGGAGAGTCTAGGCCATCGGAAGGAACATACTTCTGTGCAGTACTCAAAAGTATTGCTGTTGCACTTTACACTCACTCGTTATCTCAGGTGTCCAGAGGTTAGTAGATATATCTGATTATCGGTGATACTGCAGATCATCGATAATCGGGTATATTCTGTATTCTCGGTGATACTGCAGTTCACCGGTAATCAGACCCTCTCTGTGTTACACCGATTGTTACAGTCGCAAAATGACTCATTGGACTTTGGGCACCTTAGCGCAGTTAGGGTGCAAAAAAGTGCCACACATGTGGTACCGCTGTACTCAGGAGAAGTAGTATAATGTGTTTTGTGGTGCATTTTTACACATACCCATGCTGGGTGGGAAAAATATCTCTGTAAATGACAATGTTTTGATTTTTTTTACACACAATTGTCCATTTACAGAGATATTTCTCCCACCCAGCATGGGTATGTGTAAAAATACACCCCAAAACACATTATACTACTTCTCCTAAGTACGGAGATACCACATGTGTGGCACTTTTTTGCACCCTAACTGCGCTAAGGGTCCCAAAGTCCAATGAGTACCTTTAGGATTTCTCAGGTCATTTTGCGACATTTGGTTTCAAGACTACTCCTCACGGTTTAGGGCCCCTAAAATGCCAGGGCAGTATAGGAACCCCACAAATGACTCTATTTTAGAAAGAAGACACCCCAAGGTATTCCGTTAGGCGTATGGTGAGTTCATAGAAGATTTTATTTTTTGTCACAAGTAAGCGGAAATTGATTTTAATAGTTTTTTTTCACAAAGTGTCATTTTCCGCTAACTTGTGACAAAAAATAAAATCTTCTATGAACTCACCATACTCCTAACGGAATACCTTGGGGTGTCTTCTTTCTAAAATGGGGTCATTTGTGGTGTTCCTATACTGCCCTGGCATTTTAGGGGCCCTAAACCGTGAGGAGTAGTCTTGAAACCAAATGTCGCAAAATGACCTGTGAAATCCTAAAGGTACTTATTGGACTTTGGGCCCCTTAGCGCAGTTAGGGTGCAAAAAAAGTGCCACACTTGTGGTATCGCCGTACTCAGGAGAAGTAGTATAATGTGTTTTGTGGTTTATTTTTACACATACCCATGCTGGGTGGGAGAAATCTCTCTGTAAATGACAATTGTTTGATTTTTTTTACACACAATTGTCCATTTACAGAGAGATTTCTCCCACCCAGCATGGGTATGTGTAAAAATACACCCCAAAACACATTATACTACTTCTTCTGAGTACGGCGAAACACACATGTGTGACACTTTTTTGCAGCCTAGGTGCGCTAAGGGGCCCAACGTCCTATTCACAGGTCATTTTGAGGCATTTGTTTTCTAGACTACTCCTCACGGTTTAGGGCCCCTAAAATGCCAGGGCAGTATAGGAACGCCACAAGTGACCCCATTTTAGAAAGAAGACACCCCAAGGTATTCCGTTAGGTGTATGGTGAGTTCATAGAAGATCTTATTTTTTGTCACAAGTTAGTGAAAAATAAAACTTTGTGGAAAAACAATAAAAATCAATTTCCGCTAACTTTTGACAAAAAATAAAATCTTCTATGAACGCTTCATACACCTAACAGAATACCTTGGGGTGTCTTTTTTCTAAAAAAGGGGTCACTTGTGGAGTTCCTATACTGCCCTGGCATTTTACGGGCCCAAAACCGTGAGTAGTCTGGAAACCAAATGTCTCAAAATGACTGTTCAGGGGTATAAGCATCTGCAAATTTTGATGGCAGGTGGTCTATGAGGGGGCGAATTTTGTGGAACTGGTCATAAGCAGGGTGGCCTCTTACATGACAGGTTGTATTGGGCCTGATCTGATGGATAGGAGTGCTAGGGGGGTGACAGGAGGTGATTGATGGGTGTCTCAGGGGGTGGTTAGAGGGGAAAATAGATGCAATCAATGCACTGGGGAGGTGATCGAAAGGGGGTCTGAGGGGGATCTGAGGGTTTGGCCGAGTGATCAGGAGCCCACACGGGGCAAATTAGGGCCTGATTTGATGGGTAGGTGTGCTAGGGGGTGACAGGTGGTGACAGGAGGTGATTGATGGGTGTCTCAAGGTGTAATTAGTGGGGGGAATAGATGCAAGCAATGCACTGGCAAGGTGATCAGGACTGGGGTCTGAGGGCGTTCTGAGGGTGTGGGCGGGTGATTGGGTGTCCTAGGGGCAGATAGGGGTCTAATCTGATGGGTGGCAGTGACAGGGGGTGATTGATGGGTGGCAGTGACAGGGCGTGATTGATGGGTGATTGATAGGTGATTGACAGGTGATCAGTGGGTTATTACAGGGAAGAACAGATGTAAATAATGCACTGGCGAATTGATAAGGGGGGGTCTGAGGGCAATCTGAGCGTGTGGGCGGGTGACTGGGTGCCCGCAATGGGCAAATTAGGGTCTAATCTGATGGGTAACAGTGACAGGTGGTGATAGGGGGTGATTGATGGGTAATTAGTGGGTGTTTAGAGGAGAGAACAGATGTAAACAGTGCACTTGGGAGGTGATCTGACGTCGGGTCTGCAGGCGATCTAATGGTGTGGGTGGGTGATCAGATTGCCCGCAAGGGGCAGGTTAGAGGCTGATTGAGGGGTGGCAGTGACAGGGGGTGATTGATAGGTGATTGACAGGTGATCAGTGGGTTATTACAGGGAAGAACAGATGTAAATAATGCACTGGAGAATTGATAAGGGGGGGTCTGAGGGCAATCTGAGCATGTGGGCGGGTGATTGGGTGCCCGCAAGGGGCAGATTAGGGTCTAATCTGATGGGTAACAGTGACAGGTGGTGATAGGGGGTGATTGATGGGTAATTAGTGGGTGTTTAGAGGAGAGAACAGATGTAAACAGTGCACTTGGGAGGTGATCTGACGTCGGGTCTGCAGGCGATCTAATGGTGTGGGTGGGTGATCAGATTTCCCGCAAGGGGCAGGTTAGGGGCTGATTGATGCGTGGCAGTGACAGGGGGGGATTGATGGGTGGCAGTGACAGGGGGTGATTGATAGGTGATTGACAGGTGATCAGTGGGTTATTACAGGGAAGAACAGATGTAAATAATGCACTGGCGAATTGATAAGGGGGGTCTGAGGGCAATCTGAGCGTGTGCGCGGGTGGTTGGGTGCCCGCAAGGGGCAGATTAGGGTCTAATCTGATGGGTAACAGTGACAGGTGGTGATAGGGGGTGATTGATGGGTAATTAGTGGGTGTTTAGAGGAGAGAACAGATCTAAACAGTGCACTTGGGAGGTGATCTGACGTCGGGTCTGCAGGTGATCTAATGGTGTGGGTGGGTGATCAGATTGCCTGCAAGGGGCAGGTTAGGGGCTGATTGATGGGTGGCAGTGACAGGGGGTGATTGATGGGTGGCAGTGACAGGGGGTGATTGATAGGTGATTGACAGGTGCTCAGTGGGTTATTACAGGGAAGAACAGATGTAAATGCACTGGCGAATTGATAAGGGGGGGGTCTGAGGGCAATCTGAGCATGTGGGCGGGTGATTAGGTGCCTGCAAGGGGCAGATTAGGGTCTAATCTGATGGGTAACAGTGACAGGTGGTGATAGGGGGTGATTGATGGGTAATTAGTGGGTGTTTAGAGGAGAGAACAGATGTAAACAGTGCACTTGGGAGGTGATCTGACGTCGGGTCTGCAGGCAATCTAATGGTGTGGGTGAGTGATCAGATTGCCTGCAAGGGGCAGGTTAGAGGCTGATTGAGGGGTGGCAGTGACAGGGGGTGATTGATAGGTGATTGACAGGTGATCAGTGGGTTATTACAGGGAAGAACAGATGTAAATAATGCACTGGCGAATTGATAAGGGGGGGTCTGAGGGCAATCTGAGCATGTGGGCGGGTGTTTGGGTGCCCGCAAGGGGCAGATTAGGGTCTAATCTGATGGGTAACAGTGACAGGTGGTGATAGGGGGTGATTGATGGGTAATTAGTGGGTGTTTAGAGGAGAGAACAGATGTAAACAGTGCACTTGGGAGGTGATCTGACGTCGGGTCTGCAGGCGATCTAATGGTGTGGGTGGGTGATCAGATTTCCCGCAAGGGGCAGGTTAGGGGCTGATTGATGCGTGGCAGTGACAGGGGGGGATTGATGGGTGGCAGTGACAGGGGGTGATTGATAGGTGATTGACAGGTGATCAGTGGGTTATTACAGGGAAGAACAGATGTAAATAATGCACTGGCGAATTGATAAGGGGGGTCTGAGGGCAATCTGAGCGTGTGCGCGGGTGATTGGGTGCCCGCAAGGGGCAGATTAGGGTCTAATCTGATGGGTAACAGTGACAGGTGGTGATAGGGGGTGATTGATGGGTAATTAGTGGGTGTTTAGAGGAGAGAACAGATCTAAACAGTGCACTTGGGAGGTGATCTGACGTCGGGTCTGCAGGTGATCTAATGGTGTGGGTGGGTGATCAGATTGCCTGCAAGGGGCAGGTTAGGGGCTGATTGATGGGTGGCAGTGACAGGGGGTGATTGATGGGTGGCAGTGACAGGGGGTGATTGATAGGTGATTGACAGGTGCTCAGTGGGTTATTACAGGGAAGAACAGATGTAAATGCACTGGCGAATTGATAAGGGGGGGGTCTGAGGGCAATCTGAGCATGTGGGCGGGTGATTGGGTGCCTGCAAGGGGCAGATTAGGGTCTAATCTGATGGGTAACAGTGACAGGTGGTGATAGGGGGTGATTGATGGGTAATTAGTGGGTGTTTAGAGGAGAGAACAGATGTAAACAGTGCACTTGGGAGGTGATCTGACGTCGGGTCTGCAGGCGATCTAATGGTGTGGGTGGGTGATCAGATTGCCCACAAGGGGCAGGTTAGGGGCTGATTGATGGGTGGCAGTGACAGGGGGTGACTGATAGGTGATTGACAGGTGATCAGTGGGTTATTACAGGGAAGAACAGATGTAAATAATGCACTGGCAAATTGATAAGGGGGGTCTGAGGGCAATCTGAGCATGTGGGCGGGTGATTGGGTGCCCACAAGGGGTAGATTAGGGTCTAATCTGATGGGTAACAGTGACAGGTGGTGATAGGGGGTGATTGATGGGTAATTAGTGGGTGTTTAGAGGAGAGAACAGATGTAAACAGTGCACTTGGGAGGTGATCTGACGTCGGGTCTGCAGGCGATCTAATGGTGTGGGTGGGTGATCAGATTGCCCGCAAGGGGCAGGTTAGGGGCTGATTGATGGGTGGCAGTGACAGGGGGTGATTGATGGGTGGCAGTGACAGGGGGTGATTGATAGGTGATTGACAGGTGATCAGTGGGTTATTACAGGGAAGAACAGATGTAAATAATGCACTGGCGAATTGATAAGGGGGGGTCTGAGGGCAATCTAAACATGTAGGCGGGTGATTGGGTGCCCGCAAGGAGCAGATTAGGGTCTAATCTGATGGGTAACAGTGACAGGTGGTGATAGGGGGTGATTGATGGGTAATTAGTGGGTGTTTAGAGGAGAGAACAGATCTAAACAGTGCACTTGGGAGGTGATCTGACGTCGGGTCTGCAGGCGATCTAATGGTGTGGGTGGGTGATCAGATTGCCCGCAAGGGGCAGGTTAGGGGCTGATTGATGGGTGGCAGTGACAGGGGGTGATTGATGGGTGGCAGTGACAGGGGGTGATTGATAGGTGATTGACAGGTGATCAGTGGGTTATTACAGGGAAGAACAGATGTAAATAATGCACTGGCGAATTGATAAGGGGGGGGGGGGTCTGAGGGCAATCTGAGCGTGTGGGCGGGTGATTGGGTGCCCGCAAGGGGCAGATTAGGGTCTAATCTGATGGGTAACAGTGACAGGTGGTGATAGGGGGTGATTGATGGGTAATTAGTGGGTGTTTAGAGGAGAGAACAGATCTAAACAGTGCACTTGGGAGGTGATCTGACGTCGGGTCTGCAGGCGATCTAATGGTGTGGGTGGGTGATCAGATTGCCCGCAAGGGGCAGGTTAGGGGCTGATTGATGGGTGGCAGTGACAGGGGGTGATTGATGGGTGGCAGTGACAGGGGGTGATTGATAGGTGATTGACAGGTGATCAGTGGGTTATTACAGGGAAGAACAGATGTAAATAATGCACTGGCGAATTGATAAGGGGGGGTCTGAGGGCCATCTAAACATGTAGGCGGGTGATTGGGTGCCCGCAAGGAGCAGATTAGGGTCTAATCTGATGGGTAACAGTGACAGGTGGTGATAGGGGGTGATTGATGGGTAATTAGTGGGTGTTTAGAGGAGAGAACAGATCTAAACAGTGCACTTGGGAGGTGATCTGACGTCGGGTCTGCAGGCGATCTAATGGTGTGGGTGGGTGATCAGATTGCCCGCAAGGGGCAGGTTAGGGGCTGATTGATGGGTGGCAGTGACAGGGGGTGATTGATGGGTGGCAGTGACAGGGGGTGATTGATAGGTGATTGACAGGTGATCAGTGGGTTATTACAGGGAAGAACAGATGTAAATAATGCACTGGCGAATTGATAAGGGGGGGTCTGAGAGCAAACTGAGTGTGTGGGCGGGTGATTGGGTGCCCGCAAGGGGCAGGTTAGGGTCTAATCTGATGGGTAACAGTGAAAGGTGGTGATAGGGGGTGATTGATGGGTAATTAGTGGGTGTTTAGAGGAGAGAACAGATGTAAACAGTGCATTTGGGAGGTGATCTGACGTCGGGTCTGCAGGCGATCTAATGGTGTGGGTGGGTGATCAGATTGCCCGCAAGGGGCAGGTTAGGGGCTGATTGATGGGTGGCAGTGACAGGGGGTGATTGCTGGGTGCCAGTGACAGGGGGTGATTGATAGGTGATCAGTGGGTTATTACAGGGAAGAACAGATGTAAATAATGCACTGGCGAATTGATAAGGGGGGGGGGGGTCTGAGGGCAATCTGAGCGTGTGGGCGGGTGATTGGGTGCCTGCAAGGGGCAGATTAGGGTCTAATCTGATGGGTAACAATGAAAGGTGGTGATAGGGGGTGATTGATGGGTAATTAGTGGGTGTTTAGAGGAGAGAACAGATGTAAACAGTGCATTTGGGAGGTGATCTGATGTCGGGTCTGCAGGCGATCTAATGGTGTGGGTGGGTGATCAGATTTCCCGCAAGGGGCAGGTTAGGGGCTGATTGATGCGTGGCAGTGACAGGGGGGGATTGATGGGTGGCAGTGACAGGGGGTGATTGATAGGTGATTGACAGGTGATCAGTGGGTTATTACAGGGAAGAACAGATGTAAATAATGCACTGGCGAATTGATAAGGGGGGTCTGAGGGCAATCTGAGCGTGTGCGCGGGTGATTGGGTGCCCGCAAGGGGCAGATTAGGGTCTAATCTGATGGGTAACAGTGACAGGTGGTGATAGGGGGTGATTGATGGGTAATTAGTGGGTGTTTAGAGGAGAGAACAGATCTAAACAGTGCACTTGGGAGGTGATCTGACGTCGGGTCTGCAGGTGATCTAATGGTGTGGGTGGGTGATCAGATTGCCTGCAAGGGGCAGGTTAGGGGCTGATTGATGGGTGGCAGTGACAGGGGGTGATTGATGGGTGGCAGTGACAGGGGGTGATTGATAGGTGATTGACAGGTGCTCAGTGGGTTATTACAGGGAAGAACAGATGTAAATGCACTGGCGAATTGATAAGGGGGGGGTCTGAGGGCAATCTGAGCATGTGGGCGGGTGATTGGGTGCCTGCAAGGGGCAGATTAGGGTCTAATCTGATGGGTAACAGTGACAGGTGGTGATAGGGGGTGATTGATGGGTAATTAGTGGGTGTTTAGAGGAGAGAACAGATGTAAACAGTGCACTTGGGAGGTGATCTGACGTCGGGTCTGCAGGCGATCTAATGGTGTGGGTGAGTGATCAGATTGCCTGCAAGGGGCAGGTTAGAGGCTGATTGAGGGGTGGCAGTGACAGGGGGTGATTGATAGGTGATTGACAGGTGATCAGTGGGTTATTACAGGGAAGAACAGATGTAAATAATGCACTGGCGAATTGATAAGGGGGGGTCTGAGGGCAATCTGAGCATGTGGGCGGGTGTTTGGGTGCCCGCAAGGGGCAGATTAGGGTCTAATCTGATGGGTAACAGTGACAGGTGGTGATAGGGGGTGATTGATGGGTAATTAGTGGGTGTTTAGAGGAGAGAACAGATGTAAACAGTGCACTTGGGAGGTGATCTGACGTCGGGTCTGCAGGCGATCTAATGGTGTGGGTGGGTGATCAGATTTCCCGCAAGGGGCAGGTTAGGGGCTGATTGATGCGTGGCAGTGACAGGGGGGGATTGATGGGTGGCAGTGACAGGGGGTGATTGATAGGTGATTGACAGGTGATCAGTGGGTTATTACAGGGAAGAACAGATGTAAATAATGCACTGGCGAATTGATAAGGGGGGTCTGAGGGCAATCTGAGCGTGTGCGCGGGTGGTTGGGTGCCCGCAAGGGGCAGATTAGGGTCTAATCTGATGGGTAACAGTGACAGGTGGTGATAGGGGGTGATTGATGGGTAATTAGTGGGTGTTTAGAGGAGAGAACAGATCTAAACAGTGCACTTGGGAGGTGATCTGACGTCGGGTCTGCAGGTGATCTAATGGTGTGGGTGGGTGATCAGATTGCCTGCAAGGGGCAGGTTAGGGGCTGATTGATGGGTGGCAGTGACAGGGGGTGATTGATGGGTGGCAGTGACAGGGGGTGATTGATAGGTGATTGACAGGTGCTCAGTGGGTTATTACAGGGAAGAACAGATGTAAATGCACTGGCGAATTGATAAGGGGGGGGGTCTGAGGGCAATCTGAGCATGTGGGCGGGTGATTAGGTGCCTGCAAGGGGCAGATTAGGGTCTAATCTGATGGGTAACAGTGACAGGTGGTGATAGGGGGTGATTGATGGGTAATTAGTGGGTGTTTAGAGGAGAGAACAGATGTAAACAGTGCACTTGGGAGGTGATCTGACGTCGGGTCTGCAGGCAATCTAATGGTGTGGGTGAGTGATCAGATTGCCTGCAAGGGGCAGGTTAGAGGCTGATTGAGGGGTGGCAGTGACAGGGGGTGATTGATAGGTGATTGACAGGTGATCAGTGGGTTATTACAGGGAAGAACAGATGTAAATAATGCACTGGCGAATTGATAAGGGGGGGTCTGAGGGCAATCTGAGCATGTGGGCGGGTGTTTGGGTGCCCGCAAGGGGCAGATTAGGGTCTAATCTGATGGGTAACAGTGACAGGTGGTGATAGGGGGTGATTGATGGGTAATTAGTGGGTGTTTAGAGGAGAGAACAGATGTAAACAGTGCACTTGGGAGGTGATCTGACGTCGGGTCTGCAGGCGATCTAATGGTGTGGGTGGGTGATCAGATTTCCCGCAAGGGGCAGGTTAGGGGCTGATTGATGCGTGGCAGTGACAGGGGGGGATTGATGGGTGGCAGTGACAGGGGGTGATTGATAGGTGATTGACAGGTGATCAGTGGGTTATTACAGGGAAGAACAGATGTAAATAATGCACTGGCGAATTGATAAGGGGGGTCTGAGGGCAATCTGAGCGTGTGCGCGGGTGATTGGGTGCCCGCAAGGGGCAGATTAGGGTCTAATCTGATGGGTAACAGTGACAGGTGGTGATAGGGGGTGATTGATGGGTAATTAGTGGGTGTTTAGAGGAGAGAACAGATCTAAACAGTGCACTTGGGAGGTGATCTGACGTCGGGTCTGCAGGTGATCTAATGGTGTGGGTGGGTGATCAGATTGCCTGCAAGGGGCAGGTTAGGGGCTGATTGATGGGTGGCAGTGACAGGGGGTGATTGATGGGTGGCAGTGACAGGGGGTGATTGATAGGTGATTGACAGGTGCTCAGTGGGTTATTACAGGGAAGAACAGATGTAAATGCACTGGCGAATTGATAAGGGGGGGGTCTGAGGGCAATCTGAGCATGTGGGCGGGTGATTGGGTGCCTGCAAGGGGCAGATTAGGGTCTAATCTGATGGGTAACAGTGACAGGTGGTGATAGGGGGTGATTGATGGGTAATTAGTGGGTGTTTAGAGGAGAGAACAGATGTAAACAGTGCACTTGGGAGGTGATCTGACGTCGGGTCTGCAGGCGATCTAATGGTGTGGGTGGGTGATCAGATTGCCCACAAGGGGCAGGTTAGGGGCTGATTGATGGGTGGCAGTGACAGGGGGTGACTGATAGGTGATTGACAGGTGATCAGTGGGTTATTACAGGGAAGAACAGATGTAAATAATGCACTGGCAAATTGATAAGGGGGGTCTGAGGGCAATCTGAGCATGTGGGCGGGTGATTGGGTGCCCACAAGGGGTAGATTAGGGTCTAATCTGATGGGTAACAGTGACAGGTGGTGATAGGGGGTGATTGATGGGTAATTAGTGGGTGTTTAGAGGAGAGAACAGATGTAAACAGTGCACTTGGGAGGTGATCTGACGTCGGGTCTGCAGGCGATCTAATGGTGTGGGTGGGTGATCAGATTGCCCGCAAGGGGCAGGTTAGGGGCTGATTGATGGGTGGCAGTGACAGGGGGTGATTGATGGGTGGCAGTGACAGGGGGTGATTGATAGGTGATTGACAGGTGATCAGTGGGTTATTACAGGGAAGAACAGATGTAAATAATGCACTGGCGAATTGATAAGGGGGGGTCTGAGGGCAATCTAAACATGTAGGCGGGTGATTGGGTGCCCGCAAGGAGCAGATTAGGGTCTAATCTGATGGGTAACAGTGACAGGTGGTGATAGGGGGTGATTGATGGGTAATTAGTGGGTGTTTAGAGGAGAGAACAGATCTAAACAGTGCACTTGGGAGGTGATCTGACGTCGGGTCTGCAGGCGATCTAATGGTGTGGGTGGGTGATCAGATTGCCCGCAAGGGGCAGGTTAGGGGCTGATTGATGGGTGGCAGTGACAGGGGGTGATTGATGGGTGGCAGTGACAGGGGGTGATTGATAGGTGATTGACAGGTGATCAGTGGGTTATTACAGGGAAGAACAGATGTAAATAATGCACTGGCGAATTGATAAGGGGGGGGGGTATGAGGGCAATCTGAGCGTGTGGGCGGGTGATTGGGTGCCCGCAAGGGGCAGATTAGGGTCTAATCTGATGGGTAACAGTGACAGGTGGTGATAGGGGGTGATTGATGGGTAATTAGTGGGTGTTTAGAGGAGAGAACAGATCTAAACAGTGCACTTGGGAGGTGATCTGACGTCGGGTCTGCAGGCGATCTAATGGTGTGGGTGGGTGATCAGATTGCCCGCAAGGGGCAGGTTAGGGGCTGATTGATGGGTGGCAGTGACAGGGGGTGATTGATGGGTGGCAGTGACAGGGGGTGATTGATAGGTGATTGACAGGTGATCAGTGGGTTATTACAGGGAAGAACAGATGTAAATAATGCACTGGCGAATTGATAAGGGGGGGTCTGAGGGCAATCTAAACATGTAGGCGGGTGATTGGGTGCCCGCAAGGAGCAGATTAGGGTCTAATCTGATGGGTAACAGTGACAGGTGGTGATAGGGGGTGATTGATGGGTAATTAGTGGGTGTTTAGAGGAGAGAACAGATCTAAACAGTGCACTTGGGAGGTGATCTGACGTCGGGTCTGCAGGCGATCTAATGGTGTGGGTGGGTGATCAGATTGCCCGCAAGGGGCAGGTTAGGGGCTGATTGATGGGTGGCAGTGACAGGGGGTGATTGATGGGTGGCAGTGACAGGGGGTGATTGATAGGTGATTGACAGGTGATCAGTGGGTTATTACAGGGAAGAACAGATGTAAATAATGCACTGGCGAATTGATAAGGGGGGGTCTGAGAGCAAACTGAGTGTGTGGGCGGGTGATTGGGTGCCCGCAAGGGGCAGGTTAGGGTCTAATCTGATGGGTAACAGTGAAAGGTGGTGATAGGGGGTGATTGATGGGTAATTAGTGGGTGTTTAGAGGAGAGAACAGATGTAAACAGTGCATTTGGGAGGTGATCTGACGTCGGGTCTGCAGGCGATCTAATGGTGTGGGTGGGTGATCAGATTGCCCGCAAGGGGCAGGTTAGGGGCTGATTGATGGGTGGCAGTGACAGGGGGTGATTGCTGGGTGCCAGTGACAGGGGGTGATTGATAGGTGATCAGTGGGTTATTACAGGGAAGAACAGATGTAAATAATGCACTGGCGAATTGATAAGGGGGGGGGGGGGTCTGAGGGCAATCTGAGCGTGTGGGCGGGTGATTGGGTGCCTGCAAGGGGCAGATTAGGGTCTAATCTGATGGGTAACAATGAAAGGTGGTGATAGGGGGTGATTGATGGGTAATTAGTGGGTGTTTAGAGGAGAGAACAGATGTAAACAGTGCATTTGGGAGGTGATCTGATGTCGGGTCTGCAGGCGATCTAATGGTGTGGGTGGGTGATCAGATTTCCCGCAAGGGGCAGGTTAGGGGCTGATTGATGCGTGGCAGTGACAGGGGGGGATTGATGGGTGGCAGTGACAGGGGGTGATTGATAGGTGATTGACAGGTGATCAGTGGGTTATTACAGGGAAGAACAGATGTAAATAATGCACTGGCGAATTGATAAGGGGGGTCTGAGGGCAATCTGAGCGTGTGCGCGGGTGATTGGGTGCCCGCAAGGGGCAGATTAGGGTCTAATCTGATGGGTAACAGTGACAGGTGGTGATAGGGGGTGATTGATGGGTAATTAGTGGGTGTTTAGAGGAGAGAACAGATCTAAACAGTGCACTTGGGAGGTGATCTGACGTCGGGTCTGCAGGTGATCTAATGGTGTGGGTGGGTGATCAGATTGCCTGCAAGGGGCAGGTTAGGGGCTGATTGATGGGTGGCAGTGACAGGGGGTGATTGATGGGTGGCAGTGACAGGGGGTGATTGATAGGTGATTGACAGGTGCTCAGTGGGTTATTACAGGGAAGAACAGATGTAAATGCACTGGCGAATTGATAAGGGGGGGGTCTGAGGGCAATCTGAGCATGTGGGCGGGTGATTGGGTGCCTGCAAGGGGCAGATTAGGGTCTAATCTGATGGGTAACAGTGACAGGTGGTGATAGGGGGTGATTGATGGGTAATTAGTGGGTGTTTAGAGGAGAGAACAGATGTAAACAGTGCACTTGGGAGGTGATCTGACGTCGGGTCTGCAGGCGATCTAATGGTGTGGGTGGGTGATCAGATTGCCCACAAGGGGCAGGTTAGGGGCTGATTGATGGGTGGCAGTGACAGGGGGTGACTGATAGGTGATTGACAGGTGATCAGTGGGTTATTACAGGGAAGAACAGATGTAAATAATGCACTGGCAAATTGATAAGGGGGGTCTGAGGGCAATCTGAGCATGTGGGCGGGTGATTGGGTGCCCACAAGGGGTAGATTAGGGTCTAATCTGATGGGTAACAGTGACAGGTGGTGATAGGGGGTGATTGATGGGTAATTAGTGGGTGTTTAGAGGAGAGAACAGATGTAAACAGTGCACTTGGGAGGTGATCTGACGTCGGGTCTGCAGGCGATCTAATGGTGTGGGTGGGTGATCAGATTGCCCGCAAGGGGCAGGTTAGGGGCTGATTGATGGGTGGCAGTGACAGGGGGTGATTGATGGGTGGCAGTGACAGGGGGTGATTGATAGGTGATTGACAGGTGATCAGTGGGTTATTACAGGGAAGAACAGATGTAAATAATGCACTGGCGAATTGATAAGGGGGGGTCTGAGGGCAATCTAAACATGTAGGCGGGTGATTGGGTGCCCGCAAGGAGCAGATTAGGGTCTAATCTGATGGGTAACAGTGACAGGTGGTGATAGGGGGTGATTGATGGGTAATTAGTGGGTGTTTAGAGGAGAGAACAGATCTAAACAGTGCACTTGGGAGGTGATCTGACGTCGGGTCTGCAGGCGATCTAATGGTGTGGGTGGGTGATCAGATTGCCCGCAAGGGGCAGGTTAGGGGCTGATTGATGGGTGGCAGTGACAGGGGGTGATTGATGGGTGGCAGTGACAGGGGGTGATTGATAGGTGATTGACAGGTGATCAGTGGGTTATTACAGGGAAGAACAGATGTAAATAATGCACTGGCGAATTGATAAGGGGGGGGGGGGGTCTGAGGGCAATCTGAGCGTGTGGGCGGGTGATTGGGTGCCCGCAAGGGGCAGATTAGGGTCTAATCTGATGGGTAACAGTGACAGGTGGTGATAGGGGGTGATTGATGGGTAATTAGTGGGTGTTTAGAGGAGAGAACAGATCTAAACAGTGCACTTGGGAGGTGATCTGACGTCGGGTCTGCAGGCGATCTAATGGTGTGGGTGGGTGATCAGATTGCCCGCAAGGGGCAGGTTAGGGGCTGATTGATGGGTGGCAGTGACAGGGGGTGATTGATGGGTGGCAGTGACAGGGGGTGATTGATAGGTGATTGACAGGTGATCAGTGGGTTATTACAGGGAAGAACAGATGTAAATAATGCACTGGCGAATTGATAAGGGGGGGTCTGAGGGCAATCTAAACATGTAGGCGGGTGATTGGGTGCCCGCAAGGAGCAGATTAGGGTCTAATCTGATGGGTAACAGTGACAGGTGGTGATAGGGGGTGATTGATGGGTAATTAGTGGGTGTTTAGAGGAGAGAACAGATCTAAACAGTGCACTTGGGAGGTGATCTGACGTCGGGTCTGCAGGCGATCTAATGGTGTGGGTGGGTGATCAGATTGCCCGCAAGGGGCAGGTTAGGGGCTGATTGATGGGTGGCAGTGACAGGGGGTGATTGATGGGTGGCAGTGACAGGGGGTGATTGATAGGTGATTGACAGGTGATCAGTGGGTTATTACAGGGAAGAACAGATGTAAATAATGCACTGGCGAATTGATAAGGGGGGGTCTGAGGGCAAACTGAGTGTGTGGGCGGGTGATTGGGTGCCCGCAAGGGGCAGGTTAGGGTCTAATCTGATGGGTAACAGTGAAAGGTGGTGATAGGGGGTGATTGATGGGTAATTAGTGGGTGTTTAGAGGAGAGAACAGATGTAAACAGTGCATTTGGGAGGTGATCTGACGTCGGGTCTGCAGGCGATCTAATGGTGTGGGTGGGTGATCAGATTGCCCGCAAGGGGCAGGTTAGGGGCTGATTGATGGGTGGCAGTGACAGGGGGTGATTGCTGGGTGCCAGTGACAGGGGGTGATTGATAGGTGATCAGTGGGTTATTACAGGGAAGAACAGATGTAAATAATGCACTGGCGAATTGATAAGGGGGGGGGGGTCTGAGGGCAATCTGAGCGTGTGGGCGGGTGATTGGGTGCCCGCAAGGGGCAGATTAGGGTCTAATCTGATGGGTAACAATAAAGGTGGTGATAGGGGGTGATTGATGGGTAATTAGTGGGTGTTTAGAGGAGAGAACAGATGTAAACAGTGCATTTGGGAGGTGATCTGATGTCGGGTCTGCAGGCGATCTAATGGTGTGGGTGGGTGATCAGATTGCCTGCAAGGGGCAGGTTAGGGGCTGATTGATGGGTGGCAGTGACAGGGGGTGATTGATGGGTGGCAGTGACAGGGGGTGATTGACAGGTGATCAGTGGGTTATTACAGGGAAGAACAGATGTAAATAATGCACTGGCGAATTGATAAGGGGGGGGTCTGAGGGCAATCTGAGCGTGTGGGCGGGTGAATGGGTGCCCGCTAGGGGCAGATTAGTGTCTAATCTGATGGGTAACAGTGACAGGTGGTGATAGGGGGTTATTGATGGGTAATTAGTGGGTGTTTAGAGGAGAGAACAGAAGTAAACAGTGCACTTGGGAGGTGATCTGACGTCGGGTCTGCAGGCGATCTAATGGTGTGGGTGGGTGATCAGATTGCCCGCAAGGGGCAGGTTAGGGGATGATTGATGGGTGGCAGTGACAGGGGGTGATTGATAGGTGATTGACAGGTGATCAGTGGGTTATTACAGGGAAGAACAGATGTAAATGCACTGGCGAATTGATAAGGGGGGGTCTGAGGGCAATCTGAGCGTGTGGGCGGGTGATTGGGTGCCCGCAAGGGGCAGATTAGGGTCTAATCTGATGGGTAACAGTGACAGGTGGTGATAGGGGGTGATTGATGGGTAATTAGTGGGTGTTTAGAGGAGAGAACAGATGTAAACAGTGCACTTGGGAGGTGATCTGACGTCAGGTCTGCAGGCGATCTAATGGTGTGGGTGGGTGATCAGATTGCCCGCAAGGGGCAGGTTAGGGGCTGATTGATGGGTGGCAGTGACAGGGGGGATTGATGGGTGGCAGTGACATGGGGTGATTGATTGGTGATTGACAGGTGATCAGTGGGTTATTACAGGGAAGAACAGATGTAAATAATGCACTGGCGAATTGATAAGGGGGGGTCTGAGGGCAATCTGAGCGTGTGGGCGGGTGATTGGGTGCCCGCAAGGGGCAGATTAGGGTCTAATCTGATGGGTAACAGTGACAGGTGGTGATAGGGGGTGATTGATGGGTAATTAGTGGGTGTTTAGAGGAGAGAACAGATGTAAACAGTGCATTTGGGAGGTGATCTGACGTCGGGTCTGCAGGCGATCTAATGGTGTGGGTGGGTGATCAGATTGCCCGCAAGGGGCAGCTTAGGGGCTTATTGATGGGTGGCAGTGACAGGGGGTGATTGATGGGTGGCAGTGACAGGGGGTGATTGATAGGTGATCGACAGGTGATCAGTGGGTTATTACAGGGAAGAACAGATGTAAATGCACTGGCGAATTGATAAGGGGGGGAGGGGGTCTGAGGGCAATCTGAGCGTGTGGGTGGGTGATTGGGTGCCTGCAAGGGGCAGATTAGGGTCTAATCTGATGGGTAACAGTGACAGGTGGTGATAGGGGGTGATTGATGGGTAATTAGTGGGATACCCGAAGTGACATGATGAGATAGACATGTGTATGTATAGTGCCTAGCACACAAATAACTATGCTGTGTTCCTTTTTTTCTTTCTCTGCCTGAAATAGTTAAATATCAGGTATGTAACTGAGTGGCTGACTCAGTCCTGACTCAGACAGAAAGTGACTACAGTGTGACCCTCACTGATAAGAAATTTCCCTTTTTATCTCTTTCTTGCTCTCAGCAGCCATTTTCTGCTAGGAAAGTGTTTTATAGTTGGAATTTCTTATCAGTGAGAGTCACACTGTAGTCAATTCCTGTCTGAGTCAGGACTGAAAACAACACAGAACCTGAATTAGTCAGCATATAACAATAGTTCCCTCACAAAAGGATAAAACTTAACATTTATTATTACATTAAAAAACTAGGATTACTGTCATATTAGTATCTACATAGAAGGTTGACATAGTAGGTAATAATATAAAGAGTCAAATACTCCTCCCACTGTCAACCAGATAATAACTGTTTACAAAAGACCCCCCACCATACATGAAAAACCCAACATGTTTCACTTCCTAATTGGAAGCTTTCTCAAGGGAAAAGTGCAGTGCATTAAGTGCATATAGTGTTAGGATGCATTACAAAGTTATTAAAAGCATTATCAATAGTAGCATAGCGTATAGGCTTATGACAGCAGCCAAGCCATTATGGCGTCTTCGCCCTCCTTTTATACTGATCAGAGGTCACATGGGGTATGGGTGGGGCTGCATTAGCTTACTCCCCCACAAACCCCATAAATGATTGGTTTAGAACTCTGTCAATCATATTTCATCCAATCAATGGAGGGCTCCATCTTTATACATGGGACTCAAAAGAGGCCCTTAGAGAGAGAGATGAGCATGGAAAAAGGGATATTGGTGCACCTTAGTTCGTTGCCTACCTCATATAGAAAACTGATAACATCATTTGTCCGTGCGCTAGGCTAAAAACCTTATTTTCCTCCACGCCGACATTCCAGGGCGCTCATTGGTCGCCAGAGGTCACATGGCGCCTCCCAGCCTCAGCCAATGACAGCGCGCGGTTTCCCCCATCAAACACAGAGGGCGACGATGATTCGTCCAGATACCAGTAGCCAATCCGCAGGACACATATGCGGAGGTAAATCCGCACAGTCCTCCGCTATAGGCTCACAGCGCAGCGTGGGAGGGAGGGGAGGGGCCAAGTGTGCGTCATTGAAGACGGCTAATGTTACCAATGTGCAGGCCATGATAAGCCGGCTACAGATGACGCCCGTCTCGCTGCTATAGGTCAGACGCAGCAGGGGGCGTATCAATCCAATGTAAACAAACCCTCCTTCATCCTAATACAATCACTCTCCTCAATGTGTTTATTTGTTCACATGACTACCAGCCAAATCCCCCATCAGGACGATTCAATAGAGGCTAGAGGCCCATAGAATAACGTAGTGCTGACATAAGGTCACAACCCCTATTGTCTATTACACATACAAAGATATATATCAGCTATTAGTATTTATGTTGACCAACAAACATATATCTTAAAGGGGCACCATTCTCCTCATTATTAGAACAACAAAAAACAGACAGCAAACAGACAAAGATGGATAGATATATCTGCTGCAAACGACAGGATAGTTTATTTTATTGTCAACCTCCTTGATCCAAGTAATCCGCATGTACATAGTAAATAAGGAGGGAATAAACAAAGATCATTAGCGACGAGGAATCTCCAGAACAAGTGTTTTCAGACACCTTGAAATCCAACAGTTCATAGAAGGTGAGTATTCTTATTCTTTATCTGTGAAGGTCCTCAGGGGCAGATGGTCATTAGACATCTCAGAATGTAACCCAATATGGAAGGTGAGTATTCTTATAGATATTCTTATAAAAATGGGGTATATATTGTTCGAACCAAAGGGATTTTAATAATGAATGTCGTAATTTGAATAGAAGATTCCAGGCAAGAGGATATCCAGAGCAGGAGGGTTTGTTTACATTGGATTGATACGCCCCCTGCTGCGTCTGACCTATAGCAGCGAGACGGGCGTCATCTGTAGCCGGCTTATCATGGCCTGCACATTGGTAACATTAGCCGTCTTCAATGACGCACACTTGGCCCCTCCCCTCCCTCCCACGCTGCGCTGTGAGCCTATAGCGGAGGACTGTGCGGATTTACCTCCGCATATGTGTCCTGCGGATTGGCTACTGGTATCTGGACGAATCATCGTCGCCCTCTGTGTTTGATGGGGGAAACCGCGCGCTGTCATTGGCTGAGGCTGGGAGGCGCCATGTGACCTCTGGCGACCAATGAGCGCCCTGGAATGTCGGCGTGGAGGAAAATAAGGTTTTTAGCCTAGCGCACGGACAAATGATGTTATCAGTTTTCTATATGAGGTAGGCAACGAACTAAGGTGCACCAATATCCCTTTTTCCATGCTCATCTCTCTCTCTAAGGGCCTCTTTTGAGTCCCATGTATAAAGATGGAGCCCTCCATTGATTGGATGAAATATGATTGACAGAGTTCTAAACCAATCATTTATGGGGTTTGTGGGGGAGTAAGCTAATGCAGCCCCACCCATACCCCATGTGACCTCTGATCAGTATAAAAGGAGGGCGAAGACGCCATAATGGCTTGGCTGCTGTCATAAGCCTATACGCTATGCTACTATTGATAATGCTTTTAATAACTTTGTAATGCATCCTAACACTATATGCACTTAATGCACTGCACTTTTCCCTTGAGAAAGCTTCCAATTAGGAAGTGAAACATGTTGGGTTTTTCATGTATGGTGGGGGGTCTTTTGTAAACAGTTATTATCTGGTTGACAGTGGGAGGAGTATTTGACTCTTTATATTATTACCTACTATGTCAACCTTCTATGTAGATACTAATATGACAGTAATCCTAGTTTTTTAATGTAATAATAAATGTTAAGTTTTATCCTTTTGTGAGGGAACTATTGTTATATGAGTCAGGACTGAGTCAGCCACTTACATACCTGATATTTATCTCTTTCAGACAGAGGAAAAAAAAAAAGGAACACAGCATAGTTATTTGTGTGCTAGGCACTGTACATACACATGTCTATCTCATCATGTCCCATGTCACATCGGGTATCCTTTAACATGCATACTAAAAAGTTCAGTCCCTAAGGTAACTATTTATGTATTTTTTTTATTTGTCACTTTTATATATGACATTTATGTATAAAACTCTGACGTAATATTCAATAAAAACATGTTTTCCTACTTTTTATATCCCATACAGTTATCATATTTGCTTTTTTGCATAAGTATTATTATTCATTTAGAAATTGCAAGTTCCCAAAGTACAATGTTTTTGCTCTGAGAGCTGACATTGCAATTTATTCATAACTGGTATATTCATACTGTAATGTACCCAGAAATGCTTTCTGAGTATCTGTCTGTGTTATGGAGTTTCTGAATTGCCAGAGAATGTTTACATACCTCACTTGATACAATTAAGTAAAGACAAGATAATGTTATCTCCAGTTCAGATGTGTCCAGCTTTCCTTGCAGGGAGCTTGTAAGTCATGTGTTTTACTAGTTGAATGCTGTTCTAGTAAACAAAAAAATGGTGGTAGCATATAATATGCTGTAAATAATCTTTTAAAGCAAAGAAGAAATGCTGGGTTTCATACCACTTTAATCTGCATATCATTTATTTCTGTAACTATGGGAGAGGGTGGTAGGTAAGGGGTTAATTTTAACTGTAATGGTGGGTCTTTTTATTAAAGAAAAAGGAATGTAGGTGTAATTTTACTATTTGGCCTCAAAATGTCCTCGCGCATATTTTCCTATTAGTGTACTATAAGTATGCTAAACAGATAGCAATGTGTGGACGTGTTACTCTGGTAGTTACAATCCCGCAGGCATCTCATTGATGTCGGTGATCATTGACACGGGGACGTAGTTTAATGAATGGGTACTGTGTTCCCATTCATTCATCTCCCCTCTAACGGGTGGCTATGAGTACCCACGCGGGAGCGAGGGGCGGCCATCCGCAGACATTGATGAATATCTAAGTCCCTGGGCAGGAACTTAAGCCCTGCGAGACGTGGATATACCATCGTAAACCTCAAAAGTGGTTGAAGGACAACTGAAACGAGAGGGATTAGAAAGCTGCCATATTTATTTCCTTTTATGCAATACCATTTGCCTGGCTATCCTGCTTCTCCTCAGCCTCTAATACTTTTAGCCATAGACCCTCAACAAGCATGTACATTAGATGTTTAGGTGAAGTCTGACTAGATTAGCTGCATGCTTGTGTCAGCTCAGATGTGTGATTTAGATACGATTGCAGCCAAAGAGATCAGCAGCACTGCCATGCAACTGGTATTGTTTAAAAGGAAATAAATATGGCAGCCTCCATATGCTTCTCACTTTAGTTGTCCTTTAAACCATCGGCATAACAAGAAAAACTCAAAATAATCTTAATCGTAATTTTTCACTTACTTTTTGATACTTTTTCAATTGCAAAGTGCTGAATAAAAATAATAATGTGTGCAGGGTCCATTGCAGTTTACAAACATTATAACATTATGTGTTATGTAATGCCCACCGTGTGAATGCACCCTGAACAAATCATAGACCATACTGCACAGTTGGATTCAGAATATGACTAAAAAAATATGAACACTAACAGAAGTAATTTTTGATTTTACAACAATAACAGTAACTTTGGAGTGAAACACTAAGTGACTAACAGAGAACTAAAATTACTGTATATGAAAGTTAGGCGGAGCACTTTCATTTTTTTTTTTTTGTTTTGTTTTTTGCTTCTTCAGGGCCTGGTTCACATGGGCGACTGCTGGTGGCTCATTTTGCTGATGTCAAACTCTTTTCTGCTCATTGTTTCCTTTCGGTTTGTTGTCATATTTGGAGCCCTTAGGGGGATACAGAACTGTGAACAGCTCAAGCTAGAAGTCAAATGCAGCATCTCGGAAAATGTGATCGACTGCGCCACTTGCCCAATTGACGGCAATCAACAGTAAATGCATTAAGATCAACCCTCCCATTCATTTTAAAATTAATGTGGGATGCACTAAATGATGAGGATGGCCGCTGGCATTTGCCCGTGTGAACCACCCCTTAAAGTGGACCCAAATTAAAAATACAAGATTTCAGAAATAAAATCTATTTTCTAAATTATAATGATAAATAGCAGCCTTTTTTTAGCTGTATGATGACAAATATAAAATATTTTACATTTATTGGAGGAACCCCTCCCTTCCTTTCAAATTGCCGGGATTTTTCTGGCAAACTGGTGGAGAACATAAAAAAACAAAAACAAAACACAGGCTGCTACTGATGATGTCACAGGGGAGGTGATCTCAGCTTGTGTGAGATTTCACATAGACGATGCACCTGTGAGGGAGAATAGCTGATGACAAACACACCCATGATCTAAAACCTCCTACTCAGCTCAGAAGTAATGGCTGCCACCTGTATAACCCTAGTTATGAAAAGAGAAAGGTGAAAAGCATGCACTGAAAGGCTCATAGGCTTAAAAGGAGTGTTTATTTACCTTTGTATGTGTCAGAGTGGTGCAACTAAATATTTTGTATTAAAAAAAATGTCTGGTTTGGGTCCGCTTTAATGTTACCGCTAACATTCAGGTGAGTCCTATAGAAGAAAAATGCTTTATAAATGTTAGTATATTGTATTATTGTAATGTAAGTGAGAAACTAACCAAATAACCATTCTATACAGGTGGATTGAGTATGTAACTAAACATGAACAAACACTAACTTGAATAAATTATTGTAACAGTAACAGTGACTTAAAAGTGAGTCTCTAAGCAGATGTCAGAGGATAGAGAACCTCTGTATGGGCCTGATGCAGTAAACTGCAGTAAAGTTGCCGTAAAGTTGCCACATGCAGGGAGCGTACAGCAATCTTACTGTTGCTAATGTAGATAGAGCACCGCAAGTTGACCCACCCATTAGTACTATGCACGTTGTTATGGTAACGCATGTTATGCCGTGCGCTACAGTAGTAAAGCACGCGTTAACCCAGTAACGTGTATGTCGTTAATGGGTGGTATCCTCCTTGCACTCCCTTCATGCAGCAACTTTACCACAGTTTACTGCATCAGGCCCTATATCACTTAAAGGGAACTTGAACTGAGTAATATTATTTAAAATAAACACATGATGTAGCTGCAAATGAATATTACATACTTGCCTCGCCACCAGTTCCTCTCAGAAGCTCACCATTTTCTTCTTACAGTGATCCCTTTCAGTTCTGACAATATTTTGTATCAGTTGCTGTCAGTTATTATATATCAGCAGCTATCAGTTATAACTGAATGTGCAAGTTAATGTCCACGTTTCCCTATGGCTCAAGTGGGCAATATTACAGTTAACAGTGTGCTGACCAGGAGTAAAGGCCATTTTCAAAATGGAGGACAGAGAATTCCATTGATCACAGTGGACAAAATGGACGCAGGGAAGGAGAAAGAGATTGATGAGTAGACTACACAGGAGGTAAGCATGATGTGTGTATGTTTATTTTTACTTTTAATTTTCAGTTCAGGTTCTCTTTAACCACTTGAGGACCCACGCTCTACCCCCCTTAAGGACCAGCGCTGATTACTGAGATCTGTGCTGGGTGGGCTCTACAGCCCCCAGCACAGATCAAACATTAGGCAGAGCGACCAGATCGCCCCCTTTTTTCCCCACTAGGGGGATGATGTGCTGGGGGGGGGTGTGATCGCTTCTGCCTGCGTGTGGCTGGGGGGGGGCACCTCAAAGCCCCCTCCACCGCAGTATTCCCCCTCTCCCTCTCCTCCCTCCCTTCCCCGGAGATCCGAGGCTGCACAGGAACGGATCTGTCCTGTGCAGCCTCTAACAGGCTCCTGCCTGTCATGTGACAGTGATCCCCGGCCGCTGATTGGCCGGGGATTGCTGATCTGGTACAACGCTGCTACTGTTAGCAGCGTTGTACAAATGTAAACAAAGCGGATTATTTCCGCTTGTGTTTACATTTAGCCTGCAAGCCGCGATCGGCAGCCCACAGGCTATTCACGGAGCCCCCCCTGCCCCGGCCGTGAATTGACAGGAAGCAGCCGCTCGCGCGAGCGGCTGTTTCCTGGTTAATTAGCCTGCAGCCGGCGACGCAGATGTGCGTCGCTGGTCCTGCAGCTACCACTTTGCCGACGCGCGTTATGAGTGCGCGGTCGGCAAGTGGTTAAGAAAAATGCTAGTTGTGACATCAGAGAACAGAGCACATCCATATAACATTAAAATGCTAGTTGTCTAGCTGTTGTAATAAAATTCTGCTTGTAGCATTTTCTGAGCTACTAACACAGAACAAGTATGTATGCAGATCACAGGATTTAATTCAAGTGTGACTCCACTGTCTGCATTCTTGTTCCAGCCATGCTTCTCAGAAATTTGGAATTCTCAGGAATAAATATGGCATCCTCCATATTCCCCTGCTACTGGTTACCTGTTAACCTGACTAAACCCAGAATAAATTGTTAACTCTGTCTTCCAAAATTTGAAGATAAAGTAATAGTTTCTGGATCTGTTGGAGGCAGGGCCGGATTTACCATAAGGCACGGTAGGCGCATGCCTACAGGCACATTATGATGGAAAGGCAGCTCATTTCCTGAATGCCTCCCTCCCTATGTAGAGTCCTGATGAGAGTGGAAATGAGCTGTTACCCAACCTGCTCTCGGCATTCCACTGACAGGATCTCCCTTCAGTCAGGGGCACATCTAGCTACTTAATATTGAGGTTCCTCTAGCTACCTAATACTTGGGGGCACCTCTAGTTATTTAATATTAAATACTAAGGGGCACCTGTAGCTACCTATGATGGGCAGGGGAAGTAAGAGAGAAGTGAAACCTGGGCCAGCCAGCACACTTGGGGTGCAGTTTTGTGGGGGTTTGTAGGTTTATGGAGGATGAAGTCTAAGGTGCCAGGACATCTGTGCCTATAGGCTCCTGTGAGGTAAATCCGGGCCTGGTTGGAGGGGTAGCACATGGAAGCTGTGAAAAGCATTAAGATCTCTGTTTACTTCCCTCTCTTGCCACCCTTCCTTGTGTGCTCCTCTCACCCTGGTCCTTGGTATCTGTCCTATCCAACCCCTCAGTGTTCTTACACCTCACTCTTCTCAGTCCTACCAACAACTTCCCTCTTTGTCTCTAACACAGGAGTGTCAAACTCAAATACAAAGTGGGCCAAAATTGAACACTGGGACCTAGCCGCGGGCCAACCTCAATATCTACTGGCCTCCCTCCCCTTTAAAGCTCCCTGGTGTCAAATGGCTCCCCTCCAACCTCTATACAGTTCTCTGGTGTCTAGTTTTCCTCCTCCCTTCCCCCTCCCCAGTTCCTTGGTGTCTAGTGGTCCTCCCCTATACAGTTCCTTGGTGTCTAGTGGCCTCCACACTCCCCTATAGAGTTCCCTAGTTTTAAGTGCTTTCCCCCTACCTCCCCCATATGGCTACCCTGGTGTTCTAGAGCTTCACCTACAATATAGCTTCACCAGTGGTCTAGAGTGGGTAAAATATAACGCAAAGTGGGGAACCAAGCAAATTTAATGGCTCTGAGGGACAGATTTGGCCCATGGGCCGGCGTTTAACATGTATGCTCTAACACGTTCCCAGCAGGTGTTGGTGCTGTTAGTTTTTTTTTATAAAATCACCCATTTTCAAAAAGGTGTTCAGAAAGCAAATAAAAATATACAAAAATGTATAGTTAAGTAAGATCATAGTTGTATGGTACATTGTAAATATAACTGAGGGTTTAAAAAGTTTAAAGTAATAATGCAGTCTGTGGTTAAGCAGCATTCGTCTGATGTCCTTTGCTAGCTGATGGTTATACACAGTATTGTATGGATGTTCAGTGATGAAGCTAAGCAGCATATGTAAAGCAGTCACGGTCTGCTTGGCATCCTTAGTCTGACCTCTCTTCATGGCATCCTAATGTCTGGCATTCTGCTGTTAACTTTTGTTTCACTTTTTTTTCTACAATAACAAGATAAATTAATAATGAGGTTTGTCATTTGTACTGACCTCCTCTTTGTTTGTTCCTTTATCAGAATTGTACTGAATTGTCTTCAAAGAGATAGGAGTTTGTGCGATTTATTAAGGTAGGTTTCAGAACATTAACCACCCTGGCGTTCTATTAAGATCGCCAGGGCGGCTGCGGGAGGGTTTTTTTTTTAATAAAAAAAAACTATTCCATGCAGCCAACTGAAAGTTGGCTGCATGAAAGCCCACTAGAGGGCGCTCCTCCGGCCTCCGGCGATCAGAATTAACAAGGAAGACCGCAATGAGCGGCCTTCCTTGTTTTGCTTACCTCGTCGCCATGGCGACGAGCGGAGTGACGTCATGGACGTCCTGACGTCAGCCGCCTCTGAACCAGCCCTTAGAGCTGGCCGGAACTGTTTGTTCCGGCTACGCTGGGCTCGGGCGGCTGGGGGGACCCTCTTTCGCCGCTGCACGCAGCGGATCGCCACGCTGCGGCGGCGATCAGGTAGCACGCGCGGCTGGCAAAGTGCCGGCTGCGTGTGCTGCTTTTTATTTCATGAAAATCGGCCCAGCAGGGCCTGAGCGGCAGCCTCCGGCGGGGATGGATGAGCTGAGCTCGTCCATACCGCCCGGCTGGTTAATGAAAAACTATAATCTGCCAAAATAGATTGCCATTTTTTAAGGCAGCCATACACGAGTCGATATTCCTTTCCATCTACCTCAATTATCTCAGTTTATCAATAGGAAATATTCAGGATCAGGAATTGTGCAAACATTTTATCGAATGAACAGTGGCTTGATCGATAGCTGAATAGGTTTATGCTGCACTCAGCAGTACAATACTAGCTTTCTATCTGTTTTCAGCATACTGCCTAAGATGTGGTGAATCAGTCATTGTCAACCACTGCTTTTTCAGTTGGGAAATATTGCTTTAGGGGTTTTATGACTGCAGTCTTTAAGTGGTTAAAAGGGTATATTAATGTTATTTATGAAATTATGGGCTTGTAATTAGTGATGGATGCAGAATTGAAAAAAATCGTACCTTTAATTCCAAATAAAAAATTGGCATCATACATTGTACTAAGGAAATATTTTAAACGTTTTAATAAGACAAATGGGCAAATAAAATGTGTGTGTTTTAATTACGGTAGAATGTATTATTTTAAAAGTATAATGGCCGAAAATTGAAAAGTAATGATTTTTTTCAATTTTTTCTTATTTTTCCCATTAAAATGCATTTTTCTTAGCAAAATGTACCACCCACAGAAAGCCTACTTGGTGGTGAAAAAAAACATAATATAGAACATTTAATTGTGATAAGTAGTAATAAAGTTATAGGCAAATGAATAGAAGGAACAGTGAAAGGTTAAAATTGCTCTGGTACAGAAGGGGAAAACCTCCTCAGTAGTGAAGTGGTTAAAAGGCCCATATGCAATTAACTTTTTCTCCTAAGTTTTCTCCTTGGTGATATTTTCAAAACTGTCAATAAAATGCCTTTTAAACCCCCAGCAAGCAAATACTGAAATAATTTTGATTGTACTTTTTCATCCACTTTTTAATACTTTTCCAGTTGCAAAGTGCTGAAAAGTTATTTAAAATAAAACATGAAAAGTTATCTCCTAGGAGAAAACTCAGGAGAAAAAGTTAATCACGGATATACTGTATCTCCTAGCCCAACTGGACCTGGGCTTTTTACTTTGGACTATTAATAAAGGACTTTCTCTTAACATTCTTGGACTGATAATTCCGAAGGACAGGGCAATTCCATATGCTCAGACAGACTTTATCCTGTTAATATTTCTCCTTTATTTTTCCCCAATATTTTTCCATATTAATCTATTCCTTTGATAAATAATTTTCATGTATTTCCTGTATTCATTTTTGTGTTCAACAATGTTTATTGATTTCAAGTAATAAAGAACAATTAAACAGCAGAACATAAGGTACGTTTTCATAATAACAGAAGTCAAAAAGACCTTAAATTGCATCTTAGTTACATACAGGTGCATAAAAACACATCAGTAAACATCAAATAAAGTAAGATAGGATAGCAGCATTTTTAGGCCTACAAACAGCTTTGGTATTATAATAGAACCATAGAACACCAATTTATATAGAAAAGGTCTTTATATAAAACAAAATAAAACTCGAAAATAGAATTCAACTCACGTGGATAACAACTACCCATTTACTAGACCAATTATGGTTGGGTAGAGTTATTCTCTACTGAATGGTTCGGGGAGCTTGTGAGATCCAATCTCCAGCGAGGTTTGGAACTAGATTCCGGAGTGGAAAGGGCTAAACTGACAGGGTCAGAGGGCGTAAAGACCTTGTCCGTAAGATTTGAGCCAATTCTAACACTCACAATAGAGATCTATACCTATCTTTCAAGATATGTATTTAATAGTGAAGAGTAAAGGTAAAGGAAAAAGAAGAAAAGAGAGGAGGAAGAGAAGGAAGGAAAGAGGGAGACCATGGGAGTGAGGAGCCTGTTAGTACCTGCGTAAGATAAAGAGACTTTTTGTTACCAGAAGTGCTTGCGTTAATCTTTGATAGACGTTGGGGGACCAAGTACCATCTGAATAAAAGTTTGTAGTTGACCTCTATAAGTTCAGCATTCACTGAAATGTGGGGGATATTATCCCAGATATCTGTAAGGTTGTCTATTTCGATTATGCACTATGTTGTTATAAAATAAACAATTAAAAATTGTTTCTGGATATCCTCTGCAAAGAGTCATGTCTTTTTGAGAGAACGTTACCATAACTGTATTTATTAATATATACTGTTATAGCTAGCAAGGTTGTTGAAATAACCCTTTTTTCTAAAGGACTAAATAGAGTTAGAATTGTGCCTTCGCACGTTAATGCAAACTGGTGGTAGCTTACCTGATTTCTATACGAGACCGCAGATTGTATAGATTGTACATACAATTGAAATTGTATTGTGTGGACTTGCCAACCAATCCAAGAGGTTACTTTGTCTGAATACCCTTCAGAATAACCTCAGTGTCTGAGGGCTGAATGGCAATCTGTGGCAAAGAGAATAGGAATTGGAGGGTGACGTCACATATATACTGTATGCATTGCCTTTTTCAGGTACACCAAAAAGATGGGTCTCTGACTATGAGGGAGGGTAGGTGGAAAGAAATGATTAACAACAGGGAGAGGACTAAGACATAATAATTACCAGATGTTACATCCCAGTGCTTACTGTGGCTTCAATTCACAGTGTTACTGAACGTATTACCGCACGTTTGGTAATAATTTCAGTTTCCTAATTCAAAAGCAGAATTCACAGAGAAGTATCAAACAAGCAATGTTTGGTAAATTTGCGGTATGGAATCAGTAAATTTTGACAGAAATGGAATTCACAGATGAAAAAGGAGGTGGGAGTTAAGAGCAGTTTATCACCTAAATGTAGCTGGCGTTATTTCATCCTCGCACAGCTGCAAGATGCATTTGCACTTAATGGAGATGGAGTTCTTCACTATTTTTATATATATATATATATATATATATATATATATATACTCACAAACACACATATATTATGTGTATACTATATATATATATATATATATATATATATATATATATATATATATATATATATATACACACATTCATGTATGTATATATATATATGTATATATATATACATATATATACACAGTATATACCGTATTATCCGCCGTATAAGACGTTCCGGAATATGAGATGCACCTAGGTTCAAAGGGCACAAACCAGAGAAAAAAATATATGTATACTAAACCTGGTGCGTCCATATTCCAGGAGCGTCTTGTACATGTTCTCCCCCAAATGGTGTCCGCCTGTGTCCCCATGTCTCCTCCTGTGTCCCTTATGTGTTCTCCTGTGTCGCCATTCCCTGGTGCCAAGTGGGTGGTTGCTCTCTCCCGTGTCTCTGTACCCCCTGCGCAAGTGTTTCAAGAATGGCATGGCCGCCGCCGGGGTCTGCCTCCTGTGTAATGCTGCTGGTGGCTCTTGTCCCCCGTGTGCCCACTCGTTCTATTGCGTCTCTGCTCCACCTTGTGCCAATGTAAAATATCGGGCAGCTGCTTCCCTATCGCCGCGATGATTGCATTCCTGTCTCCTGTGCAAGGCTGGCTCTATTGAAAGGCTTGTTCTGATTGTGTCATCAGTATGAGCCTTCAATTGAGCCAGCCGCGCACAGGAGACAGGACTGCAACCATCGCGGCAATAGGGAAGCAGCTGCCCGATATTTTACATTGGCACAAGGTGGAGCGGAGACGCAATACAACGAGCGGGCACACAGGGGAAAAGAGCCACCAGCAGCATTACGCAGGAGGCAGATCCCGGTGGGGGCCATGTGGTATGTGATCCGGCTGCCTGAACTCTTGTGCAGGGGGACCAGAGACACGGGGAGCGGGCACACACAGGCAGCCTGCCTTTGCAGTATAAGATTTTTGGGGAGAAAAAGTGCGTCTCATACGGCGGAAGATATATATATATATATATATATATATATACAGTACTCATTACAAATGTCTGCCTGCTCCAGTCCTCCTACCCACAATCCTCTGTTTTCCTGCTTCTCACACAGGTACATACTAACCAAACTCAGGAATATTGCATAACTACCGAACGTTTACTGAACAAAATACACTTTACACCTTCTACTGAACACTCCTCTCATTCGGTAAAAACATGATGAATTGCTCTAAAAATGTAAAAATATCGCATTCGGTAAAATACCTACTTTTTTTTCTACTATCCCACTTCATTCTGTGAATTGAAGCCTGTATGATTACATCCAGCGATGAAGATGAGAAGGAGGCAGGTGACAAAGTGTCCTGAAGAAATGTAATTTGCCTGATTTTATAAGCACAAGCTCCCCCAGCTTACAATACAGCATGGCTGGGAACTGCCATTGCAATGGATGTGCTGCATCAGATTCACGACGAGGAAAGGTTTTTCCTCTCTTCTTAATTCTGAAAAAGAAAGTTCCCACACAGGCAAATCATGAACAACATCATCAAGTGTGTCTGGGATTACTTGAAGAGACAGAAGAATGTAAGGAAGTCTACATCCACAGAAGATCTGTGGTTAATTCTCCAAGATGTTTGGAACAACCCACCAGCCGAGTTCCAAAGGGTGGTCACACCAAATATTGATTTGATTTAACATCTGTTCACTCCCTGCATTTTGTTGATTGATGAAAATAAATGATGAACACTTTCATTTTTGAAAGCATTCCTTGTTTCCAGCATTTTTTCACACCCGCCTAAAACTTTTGCACAGCACTGTGCAAGTATATATATATATATATATATATATATATTGTCATTCTTATCTTCTGTAGGGTATAATAACTGAATTTGCACTTATACATACTGCCCATGTGTACTGTACATTTTTGTCAATGTACCTTGTATGGTGGACTCATACAGACGACACAATACTCTGACAGACATAGAAAGGATCTATTCAGCTTGTACTTTCATCTGGAACATGTAAGTTTTGTATAGTGTTTACGTGTTAAATAAAATAAGCAGGGAGATATGCGCCATTTTAGTGTGACCTGTTATGGACTATTGACAAAATGGCAGACACACTATTAATTCACTACTGCAGCAGCCTAGATGTACAATCTACCCAGAGAATTGTCTCTACTGAAGCAACCTAGATGTACAATCTACCCAGAGAATTTTCTATCTATGACGTAGAGAGGTGCAGTTTCAGATCACACTACATTTCACCCTATACTTCCCAGTCTCTCCTGCGCTTGTTCATTGTTCTTCAGCTGGGGCTGTGGTGATATTTATTATTATTACTGATTGGTAAAGCGCCAACATATTCCATATTCTGTGGCACCGTACAAAGTAAGAAACAAATATGGGGAAAAAAATAATACAAACACTGGTATATACCTGTATAAAAATACAGAGTTGGTACAAAATACAGAATCGGTACAAAGTACAGAATTGATAATAACAGTGACAGAATTAATATGAATACATGTGTAACGAAATATAAGACACAAGAGAGAGAGAGATACCTGCCCTTGCGAGCTTACAATGTAGTAGTATACAATAGTCATACCTAGAAGCAGTGTGTTTTAGGTTATCTGGTAGGAAGTACAACTTGGCCAGAGGTCAACAGGTGAACTGGCCTAAGGTAAAGTGTATGCATGATGGAAAAAAGCGAGTTTTTAGTGTACATTTGAAGATATCAAAGGTTGGGGAGTGATATCAGAAGCATGCGCAGTGGGAGGGAAGCACAATCTGATGGGGGTGATGTAACTGTTTGTGTTACACTAAGGATTCCTGTTCATAACACAGTGGAATTTTTCATGGGGGGAGTGCATTCCAGGCTTCCATGAGGGGCCGAGCACAGGAGGGTCCAAGGGATTCAAAATGTTACAATTGATATATTTGCATATATTACCGTGCTACTGCAACTCCACTCTCCATCACTTTTTTAAGTGTAAAAATATAAGCCCTCGATCTCTTAACCATGCTTTCTAGACATCATATTTTCATGTTAATGGGGAGCTTTCATCCATACTATCTCAGAATCCCCCCCCCCCCATATATACTGTAAGTAGATAAATACTTGCTCAGCTTACATAACATATGTATTGCACTGTTCACGTTTTGTTTTTAGTGATTTTTCTATAGTGGAAAAGAGAAAATCCTTCTTAGGATTCTCCATTTTAACTGTATCTATCTTGAAGCCAATCCTGAAGTCATTTCCTCCCTTACTTTCATCTGCCTGATTGTGTATGCATTGCCGGCCCTCCTCCCAGTGTTCAGGCACTCCCACCCAGCTCTGGAATAGAAAGTGCGTTATCTCAGCATGAGAAATATTAGCAAATCAGAGAGGAACAGAGGTGTGGGAGGGGAAATAATTGGTTGCATTAGTTAAGTCTGAGGGGAAATAAAGACTCAAAAAAAGAAAACCCAGCATTCCTTTGTGCAGCAATGTACCAAATAAGAGTCATAAACTGGGGAATGATCATTTATCAACAAGAAAAGTAATAGTGATTTTTAACTTTTGGATTGTCTGGTTAGCATCCTTATTACTTCCCAAGTTTTGAGCTAAGAAAGAAGGACACCTTTAATAACGCCCCTGACACACATCTAATCACACCCCTTGCAATGCATAATTTTGTACCACAATAAATTCATCCTCTATAATAAAACATAGGTGTCCCTGCGTACTGCTGTCTCTGTGTCCTTGGGTCTGTGCTCTTTGCTACTGCGCATGTGCGCAGCACAGACCCGGACAGCCGTTGAGACAGGAGGATGGGGACAATGAGCCGGGCGGGCGTGTGCACGAGTGGCGGGTGCACGCACGTGTGTGGCGGATGCGTGCGCATGTCTACTGTCAAAAAACAGACCTAGAGCCCGTTTTTAAATGGTAGGTAAATAATTCAAACAACACTGGTCATTTCTATAACCATTACCTATCCTTCATAAAAAATATCAACAGTTGGAAATATAGTTATATAGTTGAGGTGTGTGTGTGTGTGTGTGTGTACATTAGTCCTGAAAGAGGGACAAATGAGGATGAAAAAGGGACAGTTGGGGCCTATGCCTCTCCACCCTGAAAACTTGGGGTCTTTTAGAGGCATGGCTGCGTAGATGGAAGTTTAAAGAGAAGCAGAGACGAACAATATAATAAATATATACATACCTGGGGCTTCCTACAGCCCCATCAGCATGGATCACTCCCACACCGCCGTCCTCCGCTGCCTCTATCGCCGCTACCGGGCCCCGTCACTTCAGCCAGTCAGGGCCAGTCGACGCAAGTGCAGTGCGCTCCCTCCCTCCGTACTGCGCAGGCGCATGCATAAAGCAGGCGCCGGCGAGACGGAGGGAGTCCCTGCGGATGCGTACAGCTGGCCGTGCCTGGCGTAAGTGATGGAACCGGTACTGGCGATAAGAGGCGGTGCAGTGGGAGCGATTCATGCTGATGGGGCTGCAGGAAGCCTCAGGTAAGTATAAATCTATTATGAGTTTTTGTCTCTGGTTCTCTTTAAATGTAGTGGATTTAGGGGGCATTTTTACATTATCACCGAAAGAGGGACATAGGGAAGAGGGACTGTCCCTCCAAAAAAGGGGCAGTTGGAAGCTATGGCTTCCCAGTAATATAACTGATTGTAAAAACTGATTGTGGTCCCTGGGCCCCTCTTGGACCTAGCTAGGTGACTGCTAGCATGCACTCCCCCCACACGGAGAAATCCCACTGTTTTAGCCACAGGACTGCAGCATGATGAAGACTCTTTAGCATACCTCCCAACTTTTTGAGATGAGAAAGAGGGACCCTTAAGCCACTCCCCTGGGCACGCCCCACCACACCCCTAGTCACACATACCATAAAGATGTCATTAAAAAATATGTTGCTTTATAATTCAAACCACACTGGTCCCCTCTATCCTGGTTCATTTTCCCTCATATTAACATTTTAAAATTGGTAATATATCAATTTAAAGGATGGGAATAAAGTTTAGAGTCAAACACATTTTTAGTAGAGAAATAGATACATTTACATAGAAAGAGGGACAAAGTCCTGAAAGAGGGACAAATGAGGAGGAAAGAGGGACAGGGCTCCCGAAGAGAGACAGTTGGGAGTTATGCTGTATCTGTATGTACAGCGAGCGAATTTGTCACCATTCGATCAAGCGCATGGTCAAAACAGCAGCAACTTCGGAACTACCCTAGATACTGGGCGTGCACAATGAAAGGGGATGGGAACACACACTGCGCATGGCCGTGACGTCCGACATTACACCGGAAGTCTGCTAACTGCAGTCAGCTGTTGCGAGGAAGAGACGAGATGGCAGAGTACGAGGTCGCTCAGAAGGGGGCCCTGAAGCTAAAGGGGATCGGGGATCTCAGTGCGGGGAAGAAGTAAGCTTTGGCTGAACATTTAATGCCGTATTTCGCAAGTCCCATAGCGGTGTTCACAATGGCAATACTATTCTCAGGCACTGTCTAGTTCTGCCATATTTTCTGTACGTGCTCCAAATACACTTATGTGCATGGGAAGTAAAACAACAACTGATATTGTATTATCAATGCTGTTTCTAAAATGTAAACAAGGATTTTTATAATAATGTGTAAGTATTGGACAGAAAACACATCAATTGCTTTCTATAAATGCGAAGTAAAATTTGACAAGTTTTTACAATAATCCAAACGCCCACTGGCTGAACTGTAGTGCTGTACAGACTAGAAGATTTAGGGACACACCTAATTCAGGCACTGGCGGCTGAATTACCACGGTTTTTGTTTAATAATTTAAGCTTTGGCTATCGTGGGTGCCGCCATAGCTATAATTCTTATTGCCGCCTGTAGCGGTGCCCCAAATGATGGGCGCAGAGCTGTGCTGAAATTAGCTGATTTGGTTCATATACCCCCCTCCCCCCCCCCCCCCCCCTTGCCTTTCCCCCCAGTGTTTAAACCGCTGGATACAGTTACTGCTAAACGGACTATTGAACACTGCAAGATGCAAAAATTTGGCACCCTCATTTTTGGGGTGTCCTATTTTTGACATATGCTCCATGACATCTATCAGCTGCTACTTCAAGTCATAGATGGGTAAATAGAAAACTATTTTTTTTCTTGTGAACTAAAGGTGGCCATAAATTAGACGACCGCCTCTAGCTCCGGGCGCTGTGCTCCGTCCATACACGTGCCCCACGTGGTTGCCTGCGTCCACAGGGGCGCGTATGTGATGTCACACGCGTCCATGGTACTTTGGCAACTACATGGGTCACGTGTCTGGACAGATCCAAGAGGCAGCAGCGGACATGTGGCTGATACAGACAGGTAAAGTATAGTACACTGGGCACATTGACCATTGTGGGACGGTGTCACAAGGCCGATTTTTGGATCGATTTCAGCATGAAATTGATCGGAAATCGGCCTGTGGTGTATGAGCATGTCTCTCTCCGATTAGATTCGATCAAAGCGAGATCTGTCTGTTGGTCAATCTGCCCATACATTGTCTGATGTATGGGCACCTTTGGAAGTCTGTTCAGTTTGACTTTCTGAAGTGGTCCATCTGTTACGCGGTGGGTATCGGCGGCGAGCGGCAGTGATCGTCCCCAACACGCAGCTAGCAAAGTGCTAGCTGCGTGTTTAAAAAAAAAAAATTATGAAATTATGCATTACAATGGGTAACATTTCTTTGTTTTGTAATTAATTTCAATTTAAAGAAAGAAAAAGAAGGACAAAGATAAAAACAAAATGATGGAACAAATGATGACCAGCATGAAAAATGAAGAGGAAAAGAAGAAGCCAGCTCTAGATAAAAGAACACCAGCTCAGATCGCCTTTGAAAAAATGCAGGAGAAGCGGGTAAGCTGTCTTCCTGCAAGTATTTTGTAAAATATATGTGAAAGTGTAAATCCATAATGAACTTTTAGATATGAGGCACCAACAGTTTGTTTCCATTTAATATTCCCCACCTCTAGATTGGGGGAGGGCATTCATTCTTTTGTTTGGTGTCTACTCCTTCACTGTTGCAGTTGTCAGAAATGAACCAGAAGGTGCTGAGAATGGAAAACATTTGGGTTGCATGGCTGCTACAAACTTTTTTTGTTCCATAACATATTTTTGTATCCACTCCTGCCAAGATCCCCCAACCTGTTTACATTCCCTCTCTTGCCACTGCATCAGTACTGAGGCCAGGCAGATTTCAGATGGGGAGGGGATGGGAGCTGCTTGTCAAGTGTATGGTTGGATTCCCATACAAATGGGCTTATGAGCAAGTTTGGACTAAGTGGAAGTACACGGCTCAACCAAAATGTTAAATTTTTCTGTTTGTTTTTGTTTTTATCTTTTTTTAAAAAAAAAATTGTATAGAAGGATCAAATGTAGGATTTTCAAAAATTTTCAATCTTTTGGTCTATAAGCCAGAGTGGAAAATTCTGATACATTTTTAGAAGATACTAGCGGAACATCCGGTGTTGTAATACCTTGTGCTGCGACACAAGTTGTGCTGCTACGATTACAACTAAAGCTGCTACATCATCACACATCTGCCTGTTTTACAGCTCTGCTATCATACGCAATAAAATAGTGGTCATCACTACGCATGTCTGTATGCCAGTGACATCACAGATCTTGCCACTGCTACCCTCCGCCCTCATTCACTGGGCTTTCTCTGCCCCTCGTGCTAAAAATCTATTACAATAAACTTGGTATTTAACCACCCTGGCGTTCTATTGATTGCGCCAGGGTTGCTGCGCAGCACTATTTTTTGATGACGTTGTGACGTCAGAGGGAGTCCCGATCCACCACTCAGCGTTGCCTGGCACTAATTGGCTAGGCTGGGGGGGGCCTGTTACGCGGTGGGTATCGTCGGCGAGCGGCAGTGATCGTCCCCAACACGCAGCCAGCAAAGTGCTAGCTGCGTGTTTAAAAAAAAATAAATTGTGAAAATCGGCCCACTAGGGCCAGAGCAATCCAGCGTGGCGGTCATGGACGAGCTGCGCTCGCCCATACTGCTAGGCTGGTTAGCTGCCGGAGCGGGGACGGCAGTGGGCAGATTCTACGACGTCACTGGTGGGGGATGAGGACAGGCAGAGACGGTGAAAATACTGTGCAGCAGCACTAAATCAGGTATGCGCACTAATTCGTTGAGAGATGATGGCGTGGATTAGAGACCTCAAGCATGATGACGTTAAGGCTGAGCGTGCTGAGCAGAAAATGGACAGCAGCATTGCCCGGGTAGGTATTGTGGTGTTTATGCCCACTTTTTCTAACATTCACACACAGTCACGCAATGAACAAGTTTGAGCTTTGGGGTCCTTGGCATCAATTTAAATTTTCCCCTTGAAATGAAACAAATCAGTTTGTGGCTCCACACCCTTTTCTGAATTTGAACCTCAGTCACCCAATGACCAACTGTAGCAGGTTTGAGGCCTCTGCTATTAACAATCTAAGAATGACAACAATTTAAATATTGTCCTTGAAAATTAGTAGATGAATTTTGATTAGAATGTTTGATTGGATTGTTGTAGGCTTTACCTACTTTTATGAATATTAATCCCAGTCACCCAGTGACCAACTGTGCAAAGTTTTAGAACCCTGCCATTAACCGTGTAAGAATGGCTACAATGTACATTTCCCCAACGATTTATTTATTTATTTTTGTCTCCGCCCACTTTTTATAACCTTGATGCACAGTCAGTGAATTGCCAAGTTTGTGAGCTTTGTTCCTAGCATCAATAATGTGAGAATGTAAGTGGTTTATCAAGCAAAGAAATCTGATTGGCTGTTTGTGGTCCCAACCCCCCTTTAGTCAATTTGAACTTCAGTCACTCAGTGACCAACTACCAGGTTTGAGGCCCCTGCAGGGCCGGCCCGCTCATGAGGCGGGGTGAAACTTTTGCCTCAGGCGGCAAATTTCTAGGGGCGGCATCCGCCCGTCGGAGGGTGCGGGGAGCCGGCCGTCCAGCTGGAGGGGTAGCGGGCAGGACGGGGGTATTGGGCCTAGCGGCGGGGAGGGGGGTCGGACCCCCCCTCCCTCGCCTGGGTCCCCGTCCTCCGCTCCCCTCCAGCCTTAAATACATCAGAACTAGCGCAACTCGTAAGAGGCAGTGGGCGGGGAGGACTCACCTCTTCCTCGCTCGATCCAGCGTGCGCTCCACTGACGTCACTTCCTGCACGCCGCCCACTGTATTGTAAATGGACGGCGCTGCAGAAAGGGACGTCAGTGGAGCGCACGCTGGATCGAGCGAGGAAGAGGTGAGTTCTCCCCGCCCACTACCTCTTACGAGTTGCGCTAGTTCTGATGTATTTAAGGCTGGAGGGGAGCGGAGGACAGGGACCCAGGCGAGGGAGGGGGGGGTCCGACCCCCTCCCCGCCGCTAGGCCCAATACCTCCGCCCTGCCCGCTACCCCTCCAGCTCGGCGGCGGCGATTTTTTTAAAATTTGCCTCAGGCGGCAAAAAGTCTAGGGCCGGCCCTGGGCCCCTGGCATTAACAGTGTAAGCATGGCAGTAATTTAAATAATACCCTTGAAAATCCAATAGGTGAGTTTTGATTGTAGGCTCCACCCGCTTTCTTGAATATTAATCCCAGTGACCAAGTGTGCCAAGTTTGAAAACCCTGCCATTAACAGTGTAAGAATGGCTGCAGTTTATAGTTTCCCATTGAAAATGAATGGCAGAAATTTGATTGGCTGTTTTATTCTCCACCCACTTTCCCTGAATTTGTTAACCTCCTCACCAATTGAGCAACTGTGCCAAGTTTGGGGACTTTGGCTTTATAACTGTGAGAATGACAGCCTTTTACATTTTTTCCATTGACATAAGTGAGTCAAATCTGATTGGATGTTTTGTGGTTTTGTCTAGGTGTGCAGGGGGTACTTCAGACCCTCAGAACCGATCTCCCCAGGTAGTAAGGGATCTGTATACACAGTGGAAACAGGCCTATAGGGATTAATTAGAGTCAGTTTTTTTGCATCCAGAATCCAATTGTAGTGGAAACGGGCCCTAATGCTGGGTACACATAGTACAATTTTCCAACCCGACTGCTTTTTTCTGCTCGATTCTGCGCTTGATTCTCTTATCTTCACTCGTTTTTCTTATCTTTTTCCATTCACTTCTATGAGAAATCGAGCGCAGAATGGATCGGGAGTAATATCGGACACAAGGGATTTTATCATTAGATTTGTTTTTTATTTACTGTTAACTACTCAAAAGATTATTACACTGTTCTGTGTTTTATAACTTTATTTTATTTCTGCAGCAAATGGAAAGAATTTTGAAAAAGGCGTCAAAGACACACAAACAAAGAGTAGAGGTAAGAAGGGCCGAATCAGTAATGTTTAAGGCGGCACGACTAAACTAAAAGGAAAATCCTAACATCAGTCAGTATAAGTGAATGGTGTTCTTAAACACAGTGTTGGACAGAGTGCCAGTTTTCTTGTGCCAAATATGCATGCTACTGCAGTGTAACTTACTTCCTCCCCCTCTGGTTGCAGCTGCTGGGTGGGTAAGTAAGGTGTGAAAATGTAGTCCAGAAAATCCAAAGATTCTTCAGCCTGCAAGAAGAGCATGTGGCATTTCGGCACGGGGCTTCTTCTGCCCACCCTGTTGCCGCACAAATACAGGCAGGTGTTAAATCCTATTCCCCCTCGGAGTCGTCGTCTCAACTCGGAGGGAGATATAATTACCATATGCCTGGGATGCGGACTGTAGCATTACTGCTATAGCCGCTTCGGCGCTACACGGTGTGTGGCAGGCGCCGAAAAGCCCTGCTTCGCTGCACGAATGATTTCACAGCTGCAGGTATGTATGTATAAAGGATTTATCAATGTGAACGTTTATTTTGAAATACTTATAATTTTAAAATGTACATAATATACTGTTCAATCATCATGAGTGCTTCCAGAATTTGTCTTGATCAGTTTAGGGTTGAGTCAGGCAAAAAAAGGAATCGAGCATCTTTTTTTTTTTTTTTTTTTTTTTATGCAGTCTGTCCTGGTTTTTGATAGCTGTAAGAGCTGCCATGTCCACCCCTCCCCCTCTAGCTGCCCTTATTTATCCTGGGGCAGGTGAAGATAGCATGTGTGACTTTTCTAAACTCTTTGAGGGGCAATGTTATATCTTCCTACCCCCTGCTGATGCAAGCTTTTGTTTGCCCTCTTTTAACCTCTTGACGACCAGCTAACGCCGATTGGCGTAAACTGGTCGTCTGCGGGTTACCATGGAAACGGCCGCTCGATCGAGCGGCCTTTCCATGTCAGTTCATGGAGGGTGTCTCCGTGAACAGCCGGAGAGCCGCCGATCGCGGCTCGCCGGCAAAATGTAAACACGCGGGGAAGAAATCCCTGCTGTTTACATCATACGGCGCTGCTGCGCAGCAGCGCCGTAGGGCAGATCGGCGATCCCCGGCCTCTGATTGGCCGGGGATCGCCGGCATCTGATAGGCGGAAGCCTATCCTTCAATGCGCAGGACGGAACTCCGTCCTGCGCATTACGGGGAGAGGGAGGGAGGGAGGTAAGGAGGTAGAGGGCGGAAATGGCTGTGGAGGGGGGCTTTGAGGAGCCCCCCGCAAAACGCAGATGGCCGGCGGCGATCAGACCCCCCGGCAGGACATCCCCCTAGTGGGGAAAAAGGGGGGGAAGTCTGATCGCCCTGGCATAATACTGATCTGTGCTGCGGGCTGGAGAGCCCACGCAGCACAGATCAGGCAAATCACCCCTAGTCGGCAAGTGGTTAATGTGTGCAATAAAATTACATTATTTCTGAGGTGGGGCAGGCCCTGTTGTCCACAGAAGGAGGGTAATAAAAGCCTCTGCATAACTTTTAAATGTAAAAAGAAGAGGTAAAATAGAAGTATTTTTTTTTATTAATGAGCCAAACTGTTAGCATGCTTTTTTAATATGCCATTAAGAAGCCCGGGTGCTAAAAATGGTGCTTGGTTCCCTTAAAAATGAATTGTGTATTTTAGTGGGAACCCAGGCTGAGCTATTGCAATGTTTTTATCATTCATTTTTGTGCCACTCACATATACTTCAATTAAAGGTCATTTGATAAATTAAGACGGGGCATTTTCACAACCCCACATATTTCCCACTATTTCAGTAAAAAAAACAAAACAAAAACCATTTATAAATAGTTTAGTATACCGTGGGGCAGTTGAGATTGCAGGGTGAGCTAGGTTCTTATTACTTGAGCCTCAAATCCGGTATGTGCTTTTGTGTTCAGATGATGGTCAGTGTGTTCCGTACTACGGAGAGGTGAGGACAAAGTGGTGGGATCTGCTACAGGAACTGGAATAAAATAACAGCAGCTGGGCAACAGTGATCCAGCATGGCAGATCATTCACTATTGACTCCTGTTTTTTACTTGAGGTGATCACATAGAAGGGACATTAAACCAAAAAGGCAGATACCTATGCACAGTAAAAGCACACATCCCCCTCGTTCTGACATGTCAGAAACCTGACCTGATCTGCTGCATGCTTATTCAGGGTCTATATGTAAAATTATTAGAGGCAGAGGATCACCAGGGCTGCCAGGCAACTGGTATTGCTTAAAAGGAAATGTATATGGAGGCTGTCATATTTCTCTTGCTTGAGTTGTCCTTTAAGAGCCGTAGTTTTCACCCTTTCAAGTCAGATATTATGTCAAACACTCCATGACACATCACATGTGTAAAATATAAAAAAGGTAATAATAATGAAATGTATGAAGAGACGTTATTATTCTGAATACACTTAAAAATTAGGCCTAGGGCCTTTCAGCAATTTTAAGAGACTCAGTGGGACCTGAAGAGAAGTACACCATAACTTTTGAGCAACACACCTGTAACTTTCAATACTATATCAATGAGCCATGATTTAATTTTGGAAGTAATAGTGTAAAGCTGAAAATGCCTGCTTTGGTAATCGGTGGCTGTTACTGGTGGTGACACGGTGATGGTTGCTAATTAAGGGCTTGCTCACACTGAGCGTTTGCTGATTTATTTTTTTTAAGCGCTGACTATTTTGCAAATCGCTCTAAAAGCGCTTGTGCAATGATTTCCTATAAAAGTTTTTACATTTGAGCTTTTGTTGTGTTTTTTTTTTTAATTGCAAATACGCTACCTGTACCATTTTCTTAGCGTTTTGGCTCAATGGAAGGTATAGGGAAATCGCAAAGCGCTTGAAAAAGTGCTTTGTATTGCAATTTCTTGAGCGCTTTGATGAATAAATACATTGTATTTATTCATTTCCAGGTTAGAGTTCACTTCCTGACTGACGTCAAGAAATGAAAAAACAATTGATCTGCAAAAGCGCTTAGAAAAGCCCTTTTCTAAGCCGAAATCACTCTGAGATAGCTTGTAACAGCGCTTTCAGAATCATCCCATAAATTGCCAGCGCTGGCGATTTATAATATGGCTGTTACTGGCATGGCGATGGCTGCTAATTAGTGGCTTTTACTGTTGCTGGAATGGCAAGGGCTGCTAATTAGTGGCTTTAACTTTTGCTGACCTGTCCTTGTTACAGATTGGTAAAAAAACACTTGGGAGGAATTACTCAGGATCTGGAGGTAGAGCATGGAATTTTTGATAAAGTATCACTGATGTACAGCTATCCTAAAAGTGATCCACCATGGTCTATAAAACTGCAGTGTGTTTAAAATTTTTAGTGACCGTATCCTACATTAAACTTAAAGTTGGTTTGACAAACAGACATTCATTTAATAGTTTATTCATTGTGATTTTTTTTTTCTCACTCCTTTAGGACTTTAATCGTCATCTGGATACACTTACAGAACATTATGACATTCCAAAAGTTAGCTGGACAAAATAACTTTATTTTTTTTTTATTTTTTATTTATGAAAATATAGAAATAGTATTTTATAATACATGTTTTACTTTTCTGTCTTTTAAGCAGTGTAAATAAATGTGTGCTTACAAATAAATTCTGCTGATGCAGACTGAAACTTGTTTTCCGTTCTGTTGTTAATATACTTGGAATGCACTAGAGACAATTTGCATACCTGAAAGTGTAATCCTTTCAAAACAGCCTACTTATATATGGGAATGCACTGTACATTAGAGTGAACCAAGCACCATTTTTTAGCACCCACATCATCTCAATAGCACATTAAACATGCATGCCAGCAATGTGGCTAACTTTAATACTATCGCTTCTTTTTACATTTAAACGTTTAGCAGACGCCTTTATTATCCTGCTTCCGAGGCCTGCCAGACCACAGTAATTTCAGGACAGCTGTAATTTAATTGCACACATTAGCAAATAAAAGCTTTCATTAGTTTGGGAGAAAAAAGATTGGAGACTGTGCTTCAAAGAGTTTGGTGAAGCCACAGATGCTATCTTCACACCTGCCCCTGGATAATGATTAGCTAGAAGGGGAGGGGGGACCATGGCAGCTCTTATAGCTATTAAAAACCAGGACAAAGTGCAAAAAAAAAAGTGGTGCTTAGTTCCCTTTAAGGGTCTTTTTACATAAGCAAGGGAAGCTGTGCTCATCCTAAGGAGCGCCCAAGATTTAAGGGAACCTCAACTGAGGAAAATTATTTAAAATACATGATGTACCTGCAAATGAATATTAAATACTTACCTCGCAGTCAGTTCCTCAAAGTTCACCATTTTCTTCTTACAAAGATTCCTTCCAGTTCTGACAAGATTTTGTCAGAACTGAGATAAATCAGTTGCTGTCAGTTATAACTGAAATGACAACTGATGAGCAAGGTAATGTCCCTGCTTCCCTATGGCTCATGTGGGTGATATTACAGTTTAAAGCGGATCCGAGATGAAAAACTAACTATAACAAGTAACTTGTCTATATATCTTATCTAAAGTTTAGATAGTTTACACAGCAAATCCTAGCTGCAAACAGCTTTAATAGAATATGATTATTTCTTCCTGTGATACAATGACAGCAGCCATGTTGTTTGTAAACATTACACAGAGGCAGGCTTATCTGCATCTTAAAGGAGAACTGTACTGAGAGGGATATGGAGGCTGCCATATTTATTTCCTTTTAAGCAATCCCAGTTGCCTGGCAGCCCTGATGGTCTATTTGCCTAAAGAAGTGTCTGAATCACACCAGAAACAAGCATGCAGCTAATCTTGTCATATCTGTCTAAATTTGTCAGAAACACCTGATCTGCTGCATGCTTGTTCAGGGCCTATGGCTGAAAGTATTAGAGGCAGAGGATTAGCTGAATAGCCAGGCAACTGGTATTGCTTAAAAGGAAATAAATATGGCAGCCTCCATATACCTCTCACTACAGTTCTCCTTTAAGCAAACAAACCTACCCCCCCCCCCCCCCTCTGAAATCTCTGGCTAGTAATACCTCCCCCTCCTCCTGCCCAGACTGAGCTCCCATGAGCCCTTGCTACTGTCTGAGAGTGCCTTGGCTCTCTGAAAACCTGTGGGCGTGGCTTGTTTAGTTTATAGGGAACTAGAGTATTAAAACAAAAAAGTATTTGTTCCCTATAAACAATAGGAAAGGAACACAATTATGCAATGAGTAAAAGTTCATCTCGGATCCACTTTAACAGTGTGCTGACCAGGAAGCTTTTATAGGGTAATGGTAATTTTCAAAATGGAGCATGGAGAATTTCATGGATCATGGTGGATAAGCCAGATGCAGGAGAGGAGAAAGAGACTGATGAGTAGACTACACGGGAGGTATGTATGACCTGTGTATGTTTGTTTTGAGTTTTCTTCAGTTCCGGTTTGCTTTAAATGGGAAAGGAGGTGCTGAGGGGAGTGGGCAATTTACATACAAACAAAATTAACCCTCTGCACTCATACACTCACAAAACAGTAACTCTAGTAATGATCATCTACTGGCACAAAATTCACACTTATTTACATTCAGTTGTGACTTTCTTAACCAGGGTTCCCTGAAGACTCTACTGGGGTTCCTTGGCATTTTTTCCCATCGTGGAGTAAGTATAATAGAGAACATAATAGGGGGTACTGTAAAAAGCACTAAATTGGGGCTCAGAATAATAATGAGCACAGTATGAGTTGCAGTGTAATAGGAGTTAATAGTGAAATTAACAGCCTCACCTACTTTTAAAGATCATGCCTCCGGAAAAATAAATGCAGGAGTTCCTTGAGATTAAAAAATTGTTTGCAGGGGTTCCTTGGGATCCAAAAGTTATTTGCAGGGTTCCTCCAGGATAAAAAAAAAGTTGAGAAAGGCTGTATTAATGGATGTTTGCTTCCAAAATGTTCGCTTTCCCTCTTCAGCAAAAGAGCCCTACTCTACCCACACTAATCAGCCCTCCATTCGAAGAGCACAGCTTCCCTTGCTTATGGGTATATTTTAGCAGCCATTGTTGTCTTGCTGCATGCTGTAGCTCTCCTGTGCCAGTGGAGCCCATTAATATAATGGTGTAGTTAATTTTGTTACTCCCTGGAGATCGTGGCTTGATTTTTGTGCATGCATGTGTTCCCTAGAGTAGTAGAACCTGACAGGCCTCAGTGTGAATGACCAGTTTGGGAGCATGAAATGTTTGCTTGCTTCGCTGACTGGTGTGGGTAGAGTAGGGCCCTTTAGCTGGAGAGACTTCATCGTGGTGAAAGGCTCTAGTGTGAAATGCATGCAAACCATTTAGGAAGCGAACATCCTACATTAGTACAAATCAATGCAAATTATTACAAGTTGTTTTTATCATTACTAGAGTTCCTGACTGATACGAGTGCAGTTTTAATCACTGTGCATTGCAGAATACTTCTGCATGTCAACTCGCTGCCCATACAATTCAATGGACCTGTTCACATCTGTTTTGTAACAGATTGCGTTATCTTTAGGGCCCGTTCAGATCACAAATGCGGATGGCCATGCGTGCGGAACGCAACGCGTACGAACGCATGGCCATCTGCGTTTGTGTGCGGCCATCTGCGTTTGTGTGCGTTGCGTGGCTGATCCCATCACTGAAAAGTGAACGGGACAGCCACGCGTTTTAGCAAAATCTGCGTGCAGCATGCGTTCCCGGACCGCACAGGTCCGGAACGCATGCAGTGTGAACATCAGACATTGCACTCTATGCAATGTCTGATGTCGTGCGTATCGGCCACCTGCACGCGTTTCCAAAACGCGGCTGGAAACGCATGCAGTGTGAACGGGCCCTAACTCTCTGCTTGCAGGATTTGAATTCACGTCTATGTCCAGTCTCCGTTGCAGTTCACACGTGTGCCTTATGCAATGTGCACAGTGTGAATCCAGCCTGACAGGTTGTGTCCGTTTGGGTACCTTTTTAAGAGAGCGGGCAGTAACCACTGGAATACACTGCTATACAACAGTCTCTACATCCCCAGCACTATTTACCTCAATGGCAGCTTAGGGAGTCCATGTCTGGCTGGCGCATACACTGGAAGAAGCTGCACAGTGCCATCATATCTCCCATTTCATTCCTGCATTAGTTTGTAGCTGCTTTGGCACTCTAGTGTATGAATCCAGAATCAGAATCAATTTATTTTCGCCAAGTAAGTTTGCACCTACAAGGAATTTGTCTTGGCAGTTGCTTAACAAACACAAACAAAAAACAATACAAGGACAGACAGTGTGAATATTACAAGTTAAGGACATTATAAGTATAGTGGCAGTAAGCAATGTGAGAATTGTTCATGTTTAGTTCTGTGCTGATTACTTTCAGTCCTAGCAGCTCTAACGTGGTTCAGCATTAAGTATGGCTACCGCTTGAGGAAAAAAACTGTTCCTGTGTCTGGAGGTTTTGGTAGCGATTGACCGGAATCTTACTCCTGAAGGCATGCGCTGGAAGATGGAGTGAGCTGGGTGAGAGGGGTCAGAGGCAATTTTGGTCGCTCTCTTTCTGCACCTGCTAGTGTAAAGATCCTGCAGGGAAGGTAAGCTAGAGCCAATTATCCTTTCCGCTGATCGGATGATGCGCTGCAGCCTCCCCTTTTCTAATGCTGAGCAGGAGCTGAACCATACAGTCATGGATGATGTTCTGGTGGATTCGATGATTGCAGTGTAGAACTGCACCATTAGCTTTTGAGGTAGGCCAAACTTTTTCAGCTGCCGCAATATGGTACATTCTCTGTTGTGCTTTCTTGACAATAGTGGCAGTGTTGTTGTCCCATTTTAAGTCGTTTGAGATCGTGGACCCAAGAAACTTGAATGACTCTACTTGGGTTATTGTGGATCCATTTATGGTTAAGGGGAGGTGCTGGGGGGGGAGATCTCCTAAAGTCTATTATCATCTCCATGGTTTTGAGAGCATTTAGTTCTAAGTTGTTGCTGCTGCACCAGGAGGAAAGCTGTCCCACCACATGCCTGTATGCAGACTCATCCCCGTTTTGAATGAGACCAACAACTGTTGTGTCGTCTGCAAACTTCAGAACCTTAACAGATGGATCTGTGGAGATGCAGTCATTGGTGTAAAGTGAGTACAGCAGTGGGGAAAGCACACAGCCCTGGGGTGCACCAGTACTGACTGTCAGAGAGCTTGATGTGAGTTTACCAAGTCTAACACGCTGTCTTCTGTCGGTTAAGAAGTCGGTTATCCATTTGCAGAGGGATTCAGGTATGTGTAGCTGGGAGAGCTTGCTGTGCAGCAGTGATGGAATTATGGTATTAAATGCAGAGCTGAAATCTATAAATAAAATCCTGGTGTAGGTTCCTGGGTTATCTAAATGCTGTAGTACATAATGCATACACATGTTCACGGCATCGTCTGCGGATCTGTTAGGTCTGTAGGCAAATTGCAAAGAGTCCAGCAGGGGATCTGTGATGGATTTCAGATAAGTCATTATCAGTTTTTCAAATGCTTTCATGACCAGTGATGTCAGGGCAACAGGCCTGTAATCATTAACAAAAATACATAAAACAAACATAGAAAGACAGAGCAAGCTGCCCGAGGCTGCCATCTCCAGGCGCCTCCTCCTCATATACGTGTACGAGTTAACGTGTACATTTAATAGGGGTGCCTGTAAGTTTGGGTGTGGCATGTTATGTACAATATCGGTGATTGATATTGTGCGATCACGTTCCCTAAACTAATCGTCACATTAACCCCCTAGTGCTCAGCTATACTGTACTATAGCTGAGCGCCCACTGTTATCACCTTCCACCCCTGGATCTCCTGTACGAATCCAGGATGAGAACCAGGGCAAACAGGATCACGAACGATCCTCACCACCCCGGCAGTCACTTCTTCAACCGCATGCGCTCAGGCCGCCGCTACAGATCTATTCCCGCCAAAACCTCCAGGCACAGGAACTCCTTTTCCCCCCCAAGCAGTGCTCCTTCTGAACTCCAGCTGAACCCGAGTACAGCGCACAGCAAAACCCCCTAGGATGACTGTCACCTAGGCCTTAATAGCTTGTATAGCCTGTATAGTCTTTTTATATGTCTGCTCATTGCATGTGTTTTTGTTTTTTTCCACTACTATGGTCAATGCCTTTCTCTTTTTATTTTCTCTTGTGTACCACAAACAATTCCGGGTGTGGCAACCACTGCACTTGGCGAAATAAATACGATTCTGATTCCCCCTCCCAGGTTATACTATAGTGCAGCTCCCCTTGCCACAGTACTGCCACTCTGTGTAACCAATTTAGTTATAAAGTAGCTGAACTCTGGCCAGAGTTACCACTGCAAACCCTAATGGTAGTGCTAGTCTTCAAAGGGCTGGGTTGAACATATATACTAGTGTATAAGCAGAGGTACCCACTTTTCCCCAAGAAACCAGGAGAAAGTGGTTGACTGGCATATAAGCAAGCCCCCTCCAAGATAGCCAGCTGTGCCTCCAGTACTGGACAGCCCTCTCTACCCATAGCCAGTGTTTGTAGTTAGGTGCTTCTGGGCTGCACACAGAATTATAAGGCACACTATAGCTTTTTTTTTTTTTTAAAGAAAAGCAAAAAGTTTGCAGCACACCAAGCTCTTTATTGAGCAAATATAAGAATATAGTGAGCACACTTTCAGACAATCCCTGTCCTTTGTCAATAGCTTCTTTTTTAATCTGCAACAAATCTCTAAGGGAAAAAAATGGTTCTGGCTGTGACAATTACTTAACCACTTCAGGACCACAGTGCTAAGCCCCCCTAAAGACTATGTTTAGTTAAATTGGCCACTGCAGCTTTAAAGTGAACCTTAAGCCATAAAAAAAATAAGTTTTACTCACCTGGGGCTTCTACCACTGCCACTGCAGCAGTCCTGTGCCCTCGCAGTCACTCACTAATCCTCTGGTTCCCCGCTGCCAGCTAGTTTCGTTTTTGCCGACAGGCCTGTCAGGACTGGCCATGCGTAGCTTTTTCCGCATTCCCGACTGTAATTAGCGCTACTGCGGGCCGCAACGCGTACAAAAATATGCGTTGCGCTCATCTCCGAGCAGGAGATGCGCGCACAGCCTGCACGCGATCTCCTGCAAACTGCAGCGCCGATCGGCGTTAGGCGGTCCTGGGGCTGCTGCCATGGCCACGCCCATCGGCGTTGGGCAGTCCCCAGGAGGTTAATCTGCTGCAGCTCCTATCAGTCTGCACAATCCTGCCGAAACATACAAACAATCCTCAGTAATAGCAGTAGGGTATTGTACTGTGTAAGACATCAGTAAAAGCAAGACGTTTTGAATCAGGACCTTTGTCAGTCAGCTGAAAGCTTGCTTACTCTTATTTTTTTAAGTTAGCCAATAAATGGTATCATCCTGATTCAAAACATCTTGCACACTCCTCAGTGTTAGCTTAAAGAAAACCTGTATTGAAAAAAGGGCCCCTGGGGGGTATGTATGTACCTCAGGAGGGGGAAGCCTCTGGATCTGATTGAGGCTTCCCCCGTCGTCCTCAGTCCCACTGGGCGCTCCAAACAGCAGCCATGCAAATATATACCTTTCAGGCTCCAGCGCAGTAGTGGTTCTTGCTCTGGGATCAGGCAGAAATAGCCAATCCCAGTCGGGTCCACTTTCTGCACAGTAGAGCGGACCCAACTGGGATTGGCTATTTACGGCTGATCTGAGCCGAGTGGCCACTGCGCTGGAGCCTGGGAAGGTAAATACTCCAGGTGCTACAGCTGCACCACAGCCTGACAAATTGTCGGCTGTGGCTTCGGAGCGGCCCAGAGAGACGTCCGTGGGACGGAGGAGGATGGGCGAAGACTCAATCGGATCCACAGGCTTCCCCCTCCCAAGGTAAGTACCCCCCAGGGGCCCTTTTTTTTCAATACAGAATAATATATAAGTAATATAAGGCAAGGTTATGTGGCAGGCTCAGGAAGTAAGGATTCTGGCACAGCTTTTAATCAGTCATTGCTGTTACTGTAGTGGGGATAAGTGTAAGGGATTGTGCTGTGTCAATGCCCCCTTTGGCTACACAGTATGCAGCAACAGAAAGACTAACCTCCGTCCCTGTTGTGGCTACAGTGGAGCGGAGAGAGACGCATGCCGTGCAGCACTGGGGATCATCGCTGTATTCTGTGTCCGCACCCCCCCCCCCCCCCCCCCCGCCGCAAAATGGTGTGGAGCATGTGGCAACAAGACAACTGATCTATGTCTAGGTTGTGGTAGAGCAAGCAATAGCATCACGTGTAATGCCGGCGATCCCTCTTCTTTAGCTTCTCTGTGTATCAAGATGCCACTAGATGGTGTCATAGATATGAGACACAGCCAGTGCATCAGAGAGGCATGCGGATCCCTGCCAATGCACATAACCAGGGCCGGATTACCGACCAGGCAACAAAAGCAGTCACTTGGGGCCCCCATTCAGAGTCAAAGGGGCCCCATCAGCACATAAACCAACCATCGCCATCCTGTCAGCGGTTATGGTATAATGGTTAAAGGGACTCTGAGCAGTGCAGTAACTATAGAAATATGCACATCATTTTAAAGCTCTGTTTCTCCTCTTTCCAATGATAGATAAACTGCCACCCTACGCCTTTTAGTTTTCGATATTTTTGCGATCAAAATCGCAGCCACAGCAATTTCAATCGCGATAATAGCGAAAACTAAAAGGTGTAGGGTGGCAGTTTATCTATCTTATTGGAAAGAGGAGAAAGAGAGCTTCAAATGATAGCATCTTTCCATAGTTACATTGTATTACACAGGACGACTTCTCTCCAAAGTCGCCAGCTTGTTTCAGCACAACGCAATGAAATATAAGGAACCCAGGGGGATATAATGACAAATATCATGCTGGTAGGTGTGAGGATGTAATTAATTAGTTGTGGGTATGCTTAAAGGCATACCCACAGGCACTGCTTGGAGTCCCTTTAAGGGCTCTGCCTCTGACACAGGAGACCAGGGTTTGAATCTCGGCTCTGCCTGTACAGTAAGCCAGCACCTATTCAGTAGGAGACCTTAGGCAAGTCTAACACTGCTACTGCCTATAGGGTGTGTCCTAGTGGCTGCAGCTCTGGCGCTTTGAGTCCGCCAGGAGAAAAGCGCAATATAAATGTTATTTGACTTGTCAAATGATGCCATGCGCTGCTGATTGTCTTCAGAGCCAGGCTCTCCTCCTAGGTCCCCCTCCTGCTACTGTGCGCTCTGCCACTGCCCTCTCCTCCCTCCCTTCCCACAGAGAACCACAACTGCAGCAAGAGTGATAGCAGCAGATGGCAAACGCTCACTCACCTATCCATGATCCAAACGATAGAGATCCCGTCATCTGAAACCCATCTGTCTCTTCTACAGTGCAGCCGCTCGCTCTGAACTTCCTGATTCTCAGATCAGACAGGAAGTAGTAATAGTAGTAGTAACAGAGTGGCAGCACTCTAGAGGAGACAGATGGGCTCCGGATGACAGGACCTCTATTGCTTGGATCGCAATAGGTGAATGTGAGTCATCTGGTGCGGTCATTCTCCCCCGCTGCGGCTGCCTTCTCTGCTGGACTATCGTATTCACTGGGATGGTGGCTGTCTAGTTTGGGAGGAAATCGGTTGTTTGGTGGTGAGGGTGGTTATGTAATTCTGTCTGGGAAACGGCTTCCGGTTTGGCGGTGTCCAGAGCTTTCTGCTATTGCCAGGCTGGAGATGCAGGGGGAAAGTAGTGCTGCTGCTGTGATATCTGGCGCCCTCTTCACAGGGGTGCCCCAGGCTCTGAGTGCAAATGTCCCAGCCATTCATCTCTCACTTTGCCGCTGCTATTCCCTGCATTGTGCACCCACACAAAAAGTGAAAGTGGGCTGTTGCCCATAGCAACCAGTAGCTTGGCTGCCCTAGAGTGTGTGTCATGTTGCTGTGCAGCTGCATCTTATGATTCTATTACGACATGATGAGGGCCCAAATCAGTTACTTTGCTTAGGGCCCCATTTAGCCTTAATCCGGCTCTGCACATGACACTGTTGCTCTCCGCTCCACCGTAGCCACTGCAACAGGGGCACATTGCCACACACCATGTTGCGAGAGGGGGTGGGCACAGACATAGCAAGATCTCCAGCACTGCAGAGTATGCTCTCTCCACCCCGCGCCACTGTAGCCACAACAGGGGACAAAGGTCAGCCCTTCTATTGCTGCACACCACACACCATCCACAGACACTCCTGGGAGGTAGGAGCACAACAAACTCAGCTGGGGCACAGTACATAACTCGCATATAAGCCGAGGGGGTAACTTTTCAGCACATTTTTTGTGCTGAAAATTTTGGCTTATACGCAAGTATATACCTGCTGCAGAGTTGCACACATTTGTGACATGTATGTCTTTATTGAAAAGATAACAAAAAGCTGCATCAGTTCCTATTAGCATTGTAGTAGCTAGGGTTGGTCAGTGAGATGCAAGTAATTCTGAGTTGATGATGCAGTCTGCCTAATGTGGGGTTGAGTCCTGACATTTGCAGGTTACTCCTATTATCCTTCTATTGGTTGAGAGGCACTTGGCCACACTTATACATGAAAATACAACTACTAAAACAATTTATATAGTACACTATATATTCATTACCAGCCTAGGAGTAATAGGAGTAAAAAAAAAAAAAACACACACAAAGGAATACTGTAGGGGGGGGGGGGGGGGGGGGGGGGGTCGGGGGAAAATGATTTGAACTTACCCGGGGCTTCTAATGGTCCCCCGCAGACATCCTGCGCCCGTGCAGTCACTCACTGATGCTCCGGCCCTGCCTCCGGTTCACTTCTGGAATTTCAGAAGTGAACCAAAGCATCGGTGAGTGGCGGCGCAGGCACAGGATGTCTGCGGGGGACCATTGGAAGCCCCGGGTAAGTTCAACTCATTTTCCCCCGACCCCCTTACAGTATTCCTTTAAAGGATAACTGTAGTGAGATGTATATGGAGGCTGCCATATTGATCTCCTTTTAAGCAATACCAGTTGCCTGGCAGCCCTGCTGAGCAATTTGCCTGCAGTAGTGTGAATCACACCAGAAACATGCATGCAGCTAATCTTGTCAGATCTGACAAAAATGTCAAACACCTGATCTGCTGCATGCTTGTTGATGGGCTGTGGCTAAAAGCATTAGAGGCAGAGGTTCAGCAGGGCAGCCAGGTAACTGATACTGATTAAAAGGAAATAAATATGGCAGCCTCCATATACCTCTTATTACAGTTCTCCTTTAAAGACTAAAATGAAGAAGTAGTGTTGCTGTTTTATTGCTAAAGGAGAGTCCTAAAAAAAAATTCCAAAAATAAAAAAGTACATAAAATTGCAACAAGAAAAAGGGGTAAAGTGCAACAAGAAAAAAGGTGCTTCTGCAAAGAGCCAAATGGTTCTTTCTGGTTGGGCTCGATGGACGTATGTCTTTTTTCAACCCAAATAACTATGTAACTATGTAAGTTATAGTCAAAGAATGTGCCTGTGAATCTAAGAAAGGACAAAGTGCAGCTATAAAAAGAGTTGTGAGCGAGAAGAAGGGAAAGACAAAGAACATGTACAGGTGGTCCCTTACTTTAACCACTTGAGGACTGCAGTTAAACCCCCCTAAAGACCAGGCTGATTTTGTACAAATTGGCCACTGCAGTTTTAAGGCCAAGCTGCAGGGCCGTACAACTCAGCACACAACTGATTCCCCCCCCCCCCCTTTTTCTCCCCACCAACAGAGCTTCCCATTGGTGGGGTCTGATCCCCCCCACAGTTATTTTTTTTTTTACAAATATTTACATTCTTTATTAATATATTTTGCTTTTTAGGGGGGGGGGGGGGGGCCCTCCCTCCCCCCAGCCGGCCAATCCTGGCGATCAGCTTTCATAGCCTTCTGCCTATGAGAGCCGATCATCGCTCTCTTGTCTCCCAGGGGGACAGCTGTGTTACACGGCTGGTCCCAGTACAGCGCTGCTGCTGATCGCAGCGCTGTACTATGTGTAAAGACAGCGGTTTCACCGTCTAACAGTCTCCGAGCAGCGATCGCCGCTCGGAGACTGAAGGCAGGGCGGAGCTCCGCCCCTGAGCAGGAGATGTGCACACAGCCTGCGCGCAATCTTTTGCAGTAGCCGGCTCCAGGACCTGATACCAATTGCCGATAGCTGGTCCTGGGGCGACACGGTCATTAGGTGGTTAAGTGATTTTTTTGTTTTCATAAAAATGTACATTCGCTTCAAGAGACACTGAAGCGAGAAAAAAAAATGATATAGTGAATTGGTTGTGTACTATGAATAATTACTAGATTAGCAGCAAAGAAAATATTCTCATACTTTATTTTCAGGTGTTTTTTCTAACATTGCATCATTCTATATGTGCACATTACACAACACTCAGCATTCAAAATGAGTCTTTCAGAGCAGTCTGTGAAGTAATGACCTCTCCTCTAGCAGAGGAAAAGTAAATAGTCCAGGAACAGTTGAGATAATAAAAGTCAGATAACAGCCCTCTCCATGACTAACTTAAGCTCTCCGACTAAGGCCACATACACACATCAGACCATAGTCTTTGGAAAATGAAAGATCACAGACCAATCTTACCACCCTTCATGTAGTATGAGAGCCATACTCTACACAGTCTTTTCTATGGAGCTGAACTCCACATCAGAAAAAAATATTTGCAAGATGCTGCACACACAGATGCTGTACGGACACAAAAGATCAGTATCTGCAAAAGATCTGTTCCTCCAAAAATCCATTCCTGCAAATTGCAATGATAGTCTATAAGATCTGCAGATCATCATACACACATGATTTAACTGACATTCATCTGCAGATCAAGCAATCATCTGCAGATCTGAAAATCCATCCTGGTGGATCTGATCTGCAGATGAATGTCAGTTAAATCATGTGTGTATGATGATCTGCAGATCTCATAGACTATCATTGCAATTTGCAGGAATGGATTTTTGGCAGGAACAGATCTTTTGCAGATACTGACCTTTTGTGTCTGTACAGCATCTGTGTGTGCAGCATCTTGCAAAGATTTTTTTTCTGATGTGGAGTTCAGCTCCATAGAAAAGACTGTGTAGAGTATGGCTCTCCCACTACATGAAGGGTGGTAAGATTGGTCGGTGATCTTTCATTTTCAAAAGACTATGGTCTGATGTGTGTATGTGGCCTTAGTCGGAGAGCTTAATGGCTTGTTTGCATAGAGATAACAACTGGAGTTTCAACTCTTCCTGTACTGGAAACAATTACACTGATGTATCTGATCTTAATGTTTTATTTCTTATGCTGGGAATACACGGTTCGTTTTTGCCTTCGTTTAAACCTTCGATTCGTTCGGTAAACAAATCGAGTGTTGAAAACGTATGTGAAAATAGTCATAATCTCATTATAGTTTCGATTAATAGACCCCAAAAACGAACGACTAGTGATCGAACATGTTTGATATTATCTCTCTTTATCCATCTAATCGAGCCATTGGTAGGCTTGATGGCTGTTCAGATCGATTATATATTCGTTTATGCTAGTCCGTCCCTGTAAAAAGGGATTTTCGTTTCGTTTCTTTGCAGCCTTCGATCATTGGAAAAACGAAACCATCAGAATCGAAAAAAAAAAACGAAACCGTGGGTGGTGATATTAACCGTATGACCGATTATTTCGGGATCGAAAAGGACAAAAGGCACAATCGAAACGAAGGTTTAAACGAAGGCAAAAACGAACCGTGTATTCCCAGCATTAGCTGTGCTACACATACAAATCATAATATCATCATTTTTTTTTCGCTTCAGTGTCTCTTTAAGTAAACCAGTTTTAACCAGCTCCTCCCTGGAAAGGCTCTCAGACCAAAACATTAACCCGTAAGACTCTACATCTTGTCTGTTGAACAAATATATAAAAAAATCATATTGCAGTGATAATAGCATATCATAGCAGTGCTATTGAAGGATCACATTGTAAGATAGACTTTGGAAAGACTCTATTATACTTCACAGGATCCAATCGGTGGCAAAACAGATCATATAAATGCAGTTTAGTACAAACAACTGTATTATACACTTGTGTATTGTATTAAGCTGTGGGTTCTGTATAAGGGTGTAAGAAATGTGGCAAACAATATAGTGACCGCTACTAAACAAACATATGTAAAGATATGTGTTAATCTCGTCCAGGTTGCTGGCAGGCATTATGTCCGCTTTTGGTGAGCTGGCACTTGAAGAGGCCAGAGATGGAGAGTCGTCTATCTTGTTGTCCATCTTATGGTTGACTTCACTTATATTGTCCATAACAAGTGTTAAGCGGTTATAATTCACCTGCAAAGAATAAAAATCAATGTTACTTAAAGAGAATCTGTATTGTTAAAAATCGCATAAAAGTAAACATACCAGTGCGTTAGGGGACATCTCCTATTCCCCTCTGTCACAATTTCGCCGCTCCCCGCCGCATTAAAAGTGGTTAAAAACAGTTTTAAAAAGTTTGTTTATAAACAAACAAAATGGCCACCAAAACAGGAAGTAGGTTGATGTACAGTATGTCCACACATAGAAAATACATCCATACACAAGCAGGCTGTATACAGCCTTCCTTTTGAATCTCAAGAGATCATTTGTGTGTTTCTTTCCCCCCTGAGGGGGGAGTGCATAGCAGAACCACAACACTGAAGAACTTGGCAGCCTTCCAGACACAGGCTGACAAGTCTGACAAGGGAAAGATACATTGATTTATTACAAAGACTGTGATAGTACAAAGTGCTGCAGTAAGCCAGAACACATTAGAATAGCTTTTGGAACTTGTAGGATGATAAAAAACAGGATGCAATTTTTGTTACGGAGTCTCTTTAAGCATCTTACATTTTCTAGTACTATACATACTAGATCTCAGTTCAGATGGGACATGTTCACTTTAATCTCATATGAAAGGAGATGTTCAATTTATAATGGACAGTGCTGACTACCAAGTGGATTGCAGGTAATCTTATTAATGTGTTTTTGCATAATTCTGGAGATGCCCCCCTCTTGACTGGCAAGTATCTTTTTTCTTTTTGAGACTTCAGGTTTATTTTAATATTGGTAATAATAATATTTCTACTTTTTGTAGTTCTTTATGTTCTCTGGAGGAGTACATTTGAAATCGACGGTGGTAGACTTGGGCGCAGGATACAGCCGGTATATGGCTGATCCTGCTTCTGCACAAGTCCGGGCCGATTTAATTACTATTCCCCCTCCAGGCCGCCATGGATAGTGGGGGAATGACATAATTCGGCTTCCAGCGATTGCTGGAGGCCGAATTATTCTGTTTTTTAACCCTCCTGGCGGTTTGCAAAACATCCGCCAGGGGGCAGCAAACTCTTTTTTTAATTTTTTTTTTTTTTTCTTTTCATGTAGCGAGTCAAAGTCTCGCTACATGATAGCCGCAGCTCAGCGGCATCCCCCCAGCCCCTCCGATCGCCTCCGGCGTTCGGAGATCAGGAGATCCCGTTCAAAGAACGGGATCTCCTGGAGGGCTTCCCCCGTCGCCATGGCGACGGGCGGCATGACGTCACCGACGTCATCGACGTCGTGACGTCATTGGGAGTCCCGGCCTACCCCTTAGCGCTGCCTGGCACTGATTGGCCAGGCAGCGCACGGGGTCTGGGGGGGGGGGGGGGCCGGCGCGGCGAGCGGAGGCACCTAATCGGTGCGGAGCGGCGGCGATCAGACTGCACACGCAGCTAGCAAAGTGCTAGCTGCGTGTTGCAAAACAAAAAGTGAACAAATCGGCCCAGCAGGGCCTGAGAAATCCCCCTGCGCGGCATAGCCCGTGCTCAGCACGGGCTTACCGCCAGGGAGGTTAAGCAACCTCGGCTCCGGCTCCTGACGGAGCCGACGTTACTCACTGAGCGCTGCAATAGGAGTGATTCCTATTGTAGTCTATGGAGGTGCCGGCTGCGCCCAAATCTAGCAGCGCTGAAAAGCACTGCTCCGCTCTGGAGATGTAGCCACATTTAAAATGTTCCCACAACTAAAGTAAAAAACAAAACAAAAACTAAACGTAGTCAAAACATATAAACATTTAATTAAACTTTCAGTATAGGTTAACTATAGGTTACGTGGAGGCATTTATGCAAAAGAAAAAAGGTACGAGGAAAATTGGGCACCAAAGTTATATCCCAGAATATCTGTAATTTTGCAAATCTTCTACAAATAGAATCCAGTCTAGTAAACTCCAAAAGGACCAGGAAAACTGGTTTACTATATCAGAAATAGTCATTTTCAAGCACATAAAGTATATTATAGTATTAAGCATGCAGTAAAACAGAAGTAGAGACTTTAAAAAAAAAAAAAACACACAAGGACACCGGGAGCTATATCTTGCGTAACAGTATGATATATGGAGATTAAAAAAAGCAACCACTCACATGAGCATATGGTGAAGTACCATCCCTACTCTTCCTTGTGGATGAGGTGCGGTGGTCGCTGCTCCAAATAAAAAGAGGAGGTGCAGTCCCACTCTAGGTGAGGCTGTCAAGGTGACTCCCTCAAAGGGGGATCACTACTCAAAACTGGAAGGAGGGTGGGAGGCACCTAAAGGTAGTCCAATTGTGGATTTTGTGTGGTGAAAAATAGGTGGTAAGAAAGTCTCATCCTACTTTCAAGAAGTGATTCCACCAATACAATATTCTCTAAAATAACTCAAATTTATTGTGCACAAAGGACGAGGAGTTTCATGGTGAAAAATGCTTTATCAGGTCAAGTAAAAGTACCGTTGCTGGGGTATCACTACATCAGCCCTGAGCTCCTGGCACAATAAATTTGGTTGTTTTTTTTTAGAGAATATCGTATTGTTGGAATGACTTCTTGAAAGTAGGATGAGACTTTCTTACCACCTATTTTTCACCACACAAAATCCACAATTAGACTACCTTTGGGTGCCTCCTACCCTCCTTCCATGCAGTAAAACTAGAAAATTGAATACTTACCTCCAGTAATTTTCTTTTCTTGTATAAACAATGGCGGCATACATATGGGTTAGGCCACGCCCCCCTGACCCCATAGGACAGACTTCTCTATAAGACTTGAAGAATCCCCCCCCCTCCGCCATTCTTGGTAAAAATTAGTCCTCGAATGGACAGAAGGGTGGGATTTGTATGCCGCCATTGTTTATACAAGAAAAGAAAATTACTGGAGGTAAGTATTCAATTTTCTAGTTTCTTGCATAAACATGGCGGCATACATATGGGATGTATCCAATCAATAATGAGGGAGGGAAATTGCAGTAAACACACTATTTTTATTTAACAGTTTGCCGATAATACAGCTTTACCAAAATTCAAGGATGACCAGAAAGCAGAATCAACTTTATAGTGAGAAACAAACGTATTTGAAGATGACCAGCTAGCTGCTTTACAAATAGTATCTAAGGATACTTTTGAAAACTGAGCATATGATGCAGCCATACCCCTCGTGGAGTGAGCTTTCACTTCTTGAGGTATTGGCAAACCTTTCAACTGGTATGCTTTCTGAATAGCTTTTACTAACCATGCAGAAAGTGTCCTTGCAGATACCTTTTTGCCTTTGTTTACTCCTTGTGAATTGATGAACAAATGTTCTGATGTTCTGAAGGAAGCTGTGGCTGCCAGATAAGGCTTTTATTGACCTGCCGACATCTAAAGGATGGTCCTCCCCTTCGACTGAGAAGGTAGGGAGCGTCAGCTCCTGATTAATATGAAACACAGAGGCCACTTTTGGAATATAGGAGAGTACTGGTCTAATTATCACTCTATCTGGATAGAACTCAAGCAAATTTCCTGAACAACCTAAAGCTTGCAGGTCTGACACCCTCTTCGCTGAAGATATTGCTGTAAGAAAAAGGGTTTTTAAAGTTATATCTTGTAAGGAGGCTGTTTCTATAGGATGAAACGGTGGCAGAGACATTGCATCAAGGACTATACACAGATCCCACTTCGGGAAAAAAGGTTTTCTCGGTGGACGGATTTTTAGAACTGCTTTAAGAAATTGTACCACTAATGGATGTAGTGCCCACTTCGTAGCTGTCAGTGCTGATATAGCTGAGACTTGGACTTTTAGAGCCGAGAGGCTTAGCGATTTGTCGACTCCTGACTGAAGAAAGTCTAAGATATTACCTACATTAGGTGATAATTTGTCAAAAGATTTTTCCAATGCGAAGGTAGCGAATCTTTCCCAGATTTTGTAATAAGTTGAATTTGTTGAGGATTTCCTAGCTTTTAGGAGAGTCTCTACTACAGGATTGGAGCAGCCCTGATTTAAGTATGCTTGCCTCTCAGTTTCCACGCAGTTAAGTGTAGTGTTTGCACACCCGGATACAGAAGTTTCCCCTGGAACAGAAGATTGTGCCACTGCGGGAGTTTTATTGGCTTTTCCACACTCAAGTCTATCGCCAAGGGAAACCAGGGTCTCCGGGGCCAGAACGGCATTATAGCTATGATCGTGGCGGACCCTGTTGACACTTTCTGAAGGAACCTGGGTATCATGGGAAGTGGAGGAAAGGCATATCCTGTGCTGAAAGTCCATTCCTGCGTTAAGCAGTCTGTTCCCAATGCTCCCGGATGAGGGTATCTGGTGAAGAACCTCTCTACTTTCGCATTCCACGGAGTCGCCCAGAGGTCCACTTCTGGTCTGCCCCATAGTTCTGTAATCCAATTGAATATTTGATCGTTCAGTCGCCACTCGTTCTGATCTGCAAATGTCCTGCTCAGATGGTCTGCTATATGATTGCTGGTCCCCGGTAGGTAGGTGGCTGACAGATTGGCCAGATTCCTCTGTGCCCAATCCATTATTTTGCTCGTCTCCTGAAGCAGAGCTAAGCTCCAAGTTCCCCCCTGTCTTTTTATGTAGGTAACCGCAGTTACATTGTCTATTCTCAATAATACATTCTTTTTGTAGATTAGGAAGTGAAAGGATTTTAGGGCCATAAAAGCCGCTCTCAGTTCCAGGACGTTTGATGGGATACGATTGCTTGGCCGCATCCATTTTCCTTGCATGTGGATACCGTTGCAGTGAGCCCCCCAACCTGAGCCGCTTGCATCGGAGGTAATCAGTAGTGGCGTTGGAGGCTGGATTTGATGACAGTTCAAAAGATGCTTTTTGGTCGTCCACCAAGACAAGGACGAAATCACTTGTTCTGGAAGGATTAATATCTGCTTCAAACTTTTCCTGTTCCATTCTCTCAGAAAGTAATTCTGTAGAACCCTCAGGTGCCAATGGGCCCACCTGACCATCAGTATTGTCGATGATAATGTCCCTAATAGGCTCATACACTGTCTCACCGATAATCTCCGTGTATGTATGACTTGTAACACTTTTTCCTGAATTAAACAAACCTTTTGTTGTGGCAACATAATTTTGTTTTCTGTTGTTATAAATCTGGCTACTAGAAACACCATGTCCTGTGAGGGAATAAGATGACTTTTTTCTAGGTTCACTAACCATCCCAGGCTCTCCAGTGTTGTTAATAACTTTTTCTGATGAGAAAGAAGAAAATGTTTGTCCTGATTCAGAAGAAGTATATCGTCTAGATAATGGAAAATCCGCAATCCCTGCGTTCTGAGAAAAGCTATTACTGGTAGTAGGACCTTTGTAAAGCATCTTGGGGCCGTAGAGATACCGAATGGCAGTGCCTGGAACTGATAGTGCTTCCCTTGGACAGCGAAACGTAAGAATTTTTGGTAGTGTTGATTGATTGGGATATGTAGGTATGCGTCTGCCAGATCTACAGATGACATCCAATCGTTCACCTGAATCATGGGGATTATTGATTGTAGGGATTCCATTTTGAAATGCCTTATCTCTATATAACGGTTTAGAAATTTTAGATCTAAAACCGGTCTCCAATTGCCTGTTGATTTTGGCACTAAGAATAGTGGTGAATAAATTCCTTTGAATTTTTCCCCTATTGGAACTGGAATTATTGCTTTTGCCTTTTCCAATGAACGGACATAATCTATCAGGATTCGATATTTTTATTCGTTCTGTGGAACCTTTGTCATGATGAAACGACTTACGGGAGGGGTTCTCCCGAATCTCCACATGTGACCCCTCTTTAGTGTTTTCAGAACCCACGGGTCTTCTATGGCCTCCACCCAAGACTTCCAGTAGAGACGAAGTCTTGCCCCTACCGGAGATTCTTGAGTGGCCGCACCCTCAAAACGATTTTTTACTCTGCTGCGTAGAAGGGGTTGCTTTATTCCTGTTAGACTTGAGGAATGTTGACTGTGTTCCTCTCCAGTTTCTACTAAACTGTTTTCCTGGTCTGTATGACCGTGCCTGCTGGAATCTGTTTGTAAAGAACCTTCTGGAATTTTGCTGTCTATATTCCTTAGGTTTACTATCTTGCGGAATTAATCCCGTTTTTCCTCCAGTAACTACCGAGATGGCTTTGTCCATGACTGGGCCAAATAAATGAGTCCCATCGTAAGGAATTTTACACCAGTTATGCCTGGACGCCTGATCTGCAGACCAAGGCTTTAACCAGAGTGCTCGCTTCGCTGTGACAGTGTGTAACATTGATCTTGCTGAGGATCTTATCGTATCTATTGCCGATTCCCCAACAAAATCACCAGTGAGCTTCAATTCGTCTAATGCCTTAATGATTGTATCTTTATCCGTGTCTGAATTCAACATGACTTCTACGTTATCTACCCATATCTTTATGGCCTTGGCCAGGGAGGTCAAAGCTATGGCTGGCTTACATGCCGCTCCAGCGGCCAGAAAAGCTTTCCTTAAATCAGAGTCAATTTTCCTATCTAATGGGTCTTTAAATAAAACTGCGTTATCCATAGGTAAGGTTACGTGTTTCGCTAGTCTCATGATAGAAGCATCTACTACCGGGGCAATATCAATAAACTTTGTTTCTTCAGTGTTCAATGGATAGAGCTTTGAGAATCTATTCGCTAGGGAAGGTTTCTCTTGCTTTGACCATTCTTTTAGTATTACCGTATATACTCGCATATAAGCCGACTCGCATATAAGCCGAGGTACCCACTTTGCCCCCATAAACAAGGGAAAAGTGATTGACTCGCATATAAGCCCCCCCCCCCCCCCCCACAGTATAGCCTTAGGATTAATAACCAGATGTGCCCCCAATATGAGGCATCCCAATACCCAGTAAAAAAAAGTCAGATGTGCTCCCAGTATGAGACATCCCCACCTCCCCAAAGCCAAAGAGGCCCCCAGTATGAAGCAGCCAACCTCCCCATAGCCATATGTGCATCCATGTCTCTGCTAATTGCACATCTGCTTAGCTCCCAGCCTCTTGACACAAATCCTGCTGACAACCAGGACATTTCCCACGACAAATCTTCCACGCCCTGGAGTCTAGAATCTCAAATGTTGCTAACTGGGGTGCATTTCCCCATGATGGCAGATGATGATTCTCACTAGACAAACAAAGGACAAATCAGTAAGGTGAAGCTGGACTCCCCAGGGCACTAAAGTACTTCCTACAGAATCTGCAAAGCTGTAGGCAGGGAATATAACTGTTCCTTATGACACAGTCCATGTCTGAATGGAATATTTTGCTTCCATCTCCTCTGCACGTCTGATCTCCATGTGCACTTCAGAGCTTACTTCCTGACTGCTGCCATCTACTGGGCATGTGCTGAAGACAGCAAAGCATGTAGGGAGATGTAGTTTCTTGAAGCCCGGCATTTGCTTGTAACTTACAGTGTCTTTACTCTGCTCCCTCCCCACACGCTGAAGCCGGGAAATGTAGTTGCTTCTTGTATTCTCATGCTGCATCCTCCGTGGCAATGCTGTGCCATTATGTGCTGATAAATGTGTTTATGTGACAAGCGGCCACACGCTGTGATTATGCCCGGATCTGTATACTGTGGCTGCAGCTCACTATCAGAGCTTCATGATATCGAGCTGCAGCCACGGCAGTACACAGATCCGTGCATAACAGCGTGTGGCTGCCTATCACATAAACACATGTATAGCACATAACTGAGGATGCAGCATTGAGAATACAAGAAGCAACTGTACATTTCGAAGCTTCAGCATGTCGGGAGAGAGGGAGCTGAGTAAAAACAGAGTAAAAGTTACATCAAAAGGATTCCTGCTCTCTGCAATGCACGCTCCGGGGAACATCAGTCTGTTTATTGCTGTGCTAACGCTGCTACGGGCATGGGAAGGACTGACATAGTGGAGGCACAGGCAGCTGACTCGCATAGAAGCCGAGGGGTGGACTTTTCAGCACATTTTTTGTGCTGAAAAATTCGGCTTCTATGCGAGTATATACGGTATGTCCTTTATTACTTTCATAAAGGGAAAGGATTTTGGCTTGGACTGAAGGTGCGGATAGTATTTATCCTGCTCATGCTGCGAATCCTCCTCTTCTTGCCACTCAATTGCTGATTTTATTGTCTCTATGAAAGCTGGTACTAATGCAAAATCAAACCCAATCGGAGGAAGCTCGCCCTGAGAACTCGATTCCTCCGGTTGGGTTGGCGCAGGCGTTGCTGCGGCGACTGTCTGGGACGCTGACATTTTTTGAAAAGTGTCCTGGACTGCTTGCTGTATATAAGTTAATACTTGTTCATTGTCTGCTTCTTTATTTCTAGCTAGCTCAGAAAAACAGGATTCGCAGACTCTTTTGTTAGGTAATGCTGGTTGCGCACAAGACCAGCATAAGTCTGGGTCCGGCTTTTTATAACGGGCCATATCCTCCGAGTTAGGGGATTGCGACCTTTCTCTTTGCTGCCTTCCCGGGGAATGATTAGCAAAACGATATCCCCTGGGAGAAAAACAATCAGAGTCATATCTGTCATAGTATGAGGGGCGTGTAGGAGAACGCCTGTAATAATAATCATATCTCCTAGGCGATCTTTCTCTGTAGTTATCATAATAGCCTCTCCCTGAACGGTGCTCTGGTGAGATCCTAGTGGGGCTTTTTCTGTAGCCAAACTCTCTAGATGTATTCCTTCTTTGAAAGGAGTCCACATGTAGAGAATCTCTTCTAGGAGAATTCGCTCTGATTGATTGAAGATAATCTTCATCTCTATCTCGAGATCGGGAGCGTGATAATTTTCTCCCAGGAAAGGACTGATTGCTTTTAGCAATCTTACGTCCCTCTTCTCCCTCATACGGACTGTGAAAACACAAAAGAAATAAACGTGGTGTTTTCACTAAAAAAATCCGTATAAATAATGCACAAAAAGATAGAGAGAGAGAGAAAAGAGCACTCTTTTTTAAGTACACTGCCCAGCAACCAGGTGATCTAAAATAAATGCTGAAAAAAGAACACCCAGTGCATAAATCAGAGATAAGGATACATTTAGTATCCTGTTACCTGGATACCCCAGCAGAAGTGCCTGGCATTGAATCATCCATTTCACCTTAAAAATACACAAACAAGAGTTTTCTCCATAAGCATCATCCCCAGCAATACCTTGTCCATTTGCCATAAGTATCATCCCCAGCATTCAAAAGTAAGATGTTATTCTACCTGAATCCGAAGAGGAGTAGGAAACCAGGAAGGTATCTTGCTGCATCAGGAGGCTTTATGAGGCCAAGAGCGTGGTACCAGCTGCTAGACGCTGCCACCCACGCTGCCTCTCCGCGATGGCTGCACATTCTTTGCAGTCTCTTCCTGCTTTTTGAAAGGAAGCTGTGCTGGCCAATTCCTCTCCAGCTCCAAATCTCGGCTCTCGCGAGATTTGCAGAGCTTTGTCTGCGCCATCTTGGATGCTGGCAATCCCTTCTTTATCATCCAATAGGATTGCCAGCAGCAGTTCTCGCGTTAGGTCCTGCGAGACTTCGCTCCCCACCAGGCAAATCGAGGTAACTTTGTCCCAGGGCATACACACGGCTTCTACCTTTATTTAAAAGGTTTTATAGCCGGTTAGAAAAGCGGAAGAGGCTCAGAAACCGCTGTACACTATCTACCTCTCCAAAAAAGGAAAAAGGAGGTAAATAGAGGGGAAAAAAAAAACCCCATAAAAATAGTCATAGAGAACCTGTCCATCGAGGACAGAAAAAAAGAATGGCGGAGGGGGGGATTGTTCAAGTCTTATAGAGAAGTCTGTCCTATGGGGTCAGGGGGGCGTGGCCTAACCCATATGTATGCCGCCATGTTTATGCAAGAAAGATGTTCTACATCCATTATGTGACCAGATCTAGCTGGTTGCAAAGCTGCCTATTAGTTTAGGGGCACGGAGTGTGCACTGCAAATCTGGGCAACTACATGGTCCATCATGCCCAGGAGCATCACAGAAAGACAGCATAGACAAATGAAGAACTTTTAGTCCACCAAATGTGCATCCTTGTAACAGAAGGGCTAGCCACCATTATTTGCCATGTGCTGTGTGAAATTATTTTAGTCGCCAAATTGTCTACTAAACTGCATGGTAGGCAGATGTATATCGAGGGGCCTAGAGATGGTCTTCAGCAATCCAGCAAACAAATAAAAACTCCAAAACCCCTGGCGAGTATGGGATGGACTGCATAAGTAATCATTGTGACCCATTCAGGCATCAGCTTACCTGCCAGCGTGAAGAGAACAGCTGAGATCATGGTTTCACACTAACACATACAATAAAAATACTATACAATAACATTTTTTAAAGAGGAGCTGTCAGCCATACTATCTCAGAAAAAAAAAACACATGTATAAGTAGATAAATACTTGCTCTACTTACATATGTATTGCACTTTCCACGTTTTGATTTTAGTGATTTTTCTACAGTAAAAAAAAAAAAGAAAATCCTTCTTAGAATTTCCGATTTTAAAGGGAACTAAAGGCCCCAGAAAAAAAAGATTCTATACATACCTGGGGCTTCCTCCAGCCCCATACGCACGGATCGCTCCCACGCCGCCGTCCTCCGCTTCCTGTATCCGGTGGTACTGGGTCCCGTAGTTTTGGCCAGTCGCCGGCAGCACGCGGCCAATTGTCCGCATCACAGGGGCTCCCGGCATACCCTTACGTGTGCGGCTGCCAACTGCGCAGCCGCGCGCGTAAGGGTATGGAGGGAGCCCCTGCTCATGCGGACAATTGGCCGCGTCCGCCGGAAGCGACGGGACCCGGTACCGGCGAATCCAGGAAGCGGAGGACGGCGGCGTGGGAGCGATCCGTGCGTATGGGGCTGGAGGAAGCCCCAGGTATGTATAGAATCTTTTTTCTGGGGCCTCTGGTTCCCTTTAAGTGTGGCTATTTTGAAGCCAATTCTGATGTCAATTCCTCCCTTAGTCTCCTCTGCCTGATTTGCCCGCCCTTCACTATAGAGTGCATTGTCTCAGCATGAGAAATATTGGCCAAACAGAGAGGAACAGAGGTGTTGTAGGGGAAAACAGGAGGAAAAGAAGCTTCAGCCAATCAGGCTGCATTAGTTCAATCTGAGGGGAAGTAGAGAAGCAAAAAAGGACAACCCAGCATGTCCTGCAACTTCCTTTTTGTGTACCAAATTTTGTGTGTACCAAATAAGTCAGGTAAACTGGGGAATGATTATTTATCAACTAGAAAAGTAATAGAGATTTTAACTTTTGGATTGCATGGTTAGCATCCTTATTACTTGTTTACCAGATAAAAATAAAGAATTAATTTTTGATTTTATGCCCGACAGTTACTTTTTAACTACCTAAAGACCGCATCACGCCAATGGGCGTGACCGCGGCAGCAGCCCCAGAACCACCTAACGCCAATTGGTGTCAAGTCCTGGGGCCGGCTACTGCAGGAGATTGCTCGCAGGCTGCGCGCTCATCTCCTGCTTGAGGGCTTCAGTCTCCGCGCCGCTCGGCAGACTGCTAGGCCGTTCACCATCTTTTTACTAAGTACTGCGCTGCAATCTGCAGCAGCGATGTACTGGGGACAGCCGTGTTACACGGCTGTCCCTTTGGGGCACAAGAGAGCGATTGGCAGTGATAGGCTGAAGCCTATCACAGCCGATCACTGTGATAGGCTGGCCGGGTGAGGGAAAGAGGGTGAGGAAAAAAACAAAAACCAAGTTTATTTATTAAAAAAAGACAATAAATATTTGTGAAAAAAATAGAAAACTGGGGGGCGATCTGACCCCACCAACAGAAAGCTCTGTTGGTGGGGAGAAATCACTTGTGTGGTGTGTTGTGCGACCCTGCAGCTTGGCCTTAAAGCTGCAGTGGCCCATTTCAATATAGATGGCCTGGTCTTTAGGGGGGTTTAGCACCGTGGTCCTCAAGAGGTTAAAGAGCTTTTCTCCCATAGGACTCATAGCACATACATATGTCTCAGATCTATACAAGGTTGCAGGCTGGACTGTGTTACAGAGGAAATAGTCAGGTGTTCATAAATGCCAAACTAAACAGGTGGCTTTTGTCAGTTTGGACTTAAAGGACAACTTAGGTGAGAAGAATATGGAGGCAGCCATATTTATTTCCTCTTAAACAATACCAGTTGTGTGGCAGCCCTGCTGATCTATTTGGCTGCAGTAGTGTTTGAATAACACCAGAAACAAGCATGCAACTAACCTTGTCAGATCTGAAAATGTCAAAAACACCTGATCTGCTGCATGCTTGTTTAAGGTCTATGGCTAAAAGTAATAGAGGAAGAGGATCAGCACAATGGCCAGGCAACTGGTATTGCTTATAAGGAAATATATATATATATATATATATATATATATGGCAGTCTCCACATACCACTAACTTTAGTTGTCCTTTAACCACTTGCCGACAGCACACTCATACCGTGCGGCGGCAAAGTGGTAGCTGGAGGACCAGCGACGCAGATCTGCGTCGCCAGGTGCCTCCCTAATTAATCAGGAAAGGCCGCTCGCACGCGCGGCCGTTTCCTGTCAGATCACGGAGCGGGTCTCTGTGAATAGCCTGCGAGCCGCTGATTGCAGCTCGCAGACTAAATGCATACGTAGGAGACATAGGTCTCCTTTGTTTACATTGTACAGCGCTGCTGCGCAGCAGCGCCGTAAGGCAGATCGGCGATCCCAGGCCAATCAGCGGTCGGGGATCGCAGCCATGTGACAGGGGACGTCCTGTCACTGGCTGCACAGGACGGATAGCGTCCTGTGCAGCCCGGATCACCGGGGATGACAGGTAGGAGAGGGAGGGGGGAATTTTGCTGCGGAGGGGGGGCTTTGAGGTACACCCCCCGCAAACCTCAGGCAGGCAGGAGCGATCAGACCCCCCCCCCCTGCACATCATCCCCATTGGGGTGGGGGGGGAAGGGGAGCGATCTGGTCGCTCTGCCTGCACCCTGATCTGTGCTGGGGGCTGCAGAGCCCACCCAGCACAGATCACTAAAAACAGCGCTGGTCCTTAGGGGGGGGGGGGGGGGGTAAAGGGTGGGTCATCAAGTGGTTAAATGCTTCCAGGGATGGAGATGTCCCGATTGGGTGCGGCAAGGAGTACCAAAGTGTAGGGGCAGCAGTGCAGCAGTCTAGCCATGATGTAATGAAGGCATGAACAAGAGTTCCTTAAAGGGAAGATCCGCGCTGGAAATATAAAACAAACTGCACTTACCTGGGGCTTCTTCCAGCTCCTGGCAGTCAATCTGTGCACTCGTAGTGGCTCCTGCGTCTCCCGGTGTCCAGCGGTGAAGAAGTCAACCTCGCCAGGTCGGCTTCCGGTACGCGTCACGTGGTGTACGGGACGTCATCGGGTCTCTACTGCGCAGGCGCTGATCCTGTGTCTCTAATACTTTTAGCCACAGACCCTCAACAAGCATGCAGATCAGGTGCTCTGACTGAAGTCAGACTGAATTAGCTGCATGCTTGGTTCAGGTGTGCGATTCAGCCACTACTACAGCCAAAGAGATCAGCAAGATTGACAAGCAACTGGTATTGTTTAACCACTTGAGGACCTAGGGCTTTCTACCCCTTAAGGACCGGCCACTTTTTTTCCATTCAGAACACTGCAGCTTTCACGGTTTATTGCTCGCTCATACAACCTACCACCTAAATGAATTTTGGCTCCTTTTCTTGTCACTAATAAAGCTTTCTTTTGGTGCTATTTGATTGCTCCTGCGATTTTTACTTTTTATTATATTCATCAAAAAAGACATGAATTTTGGCAAAAAAATGATTTTTTTAACTTTCTGTGCTGACATTTTTCAAATAAAGTAAAATTTCTGTATACATGCAGCGCGCAAAATGTGGACAAACATGTTTTTGATAAAAAAAAACCCATTCAGTGTATATTTATTGGTTTGGGTAAAAGTTATAGCGTTTACAAACTATGGTGCAAAAAGTGAATTTTCTCATTTTCAAGCATCTATGACTTTTCTGACCCCCTGTCATGTTTCATGAGGGGCTAGAATTCCAGGATAGTATAAATACCCCCCAAATGACCCCATTTTGGAAAGAAGACATCCCAAAGTATTCACTGAGAGGCATAGTGAGTTCATAGAAGATATTATTTTTTGTCACAAGTAAGCGGAAAATGACACTTTGTGAGAAAAAAAAAAATTTCTTCTAACTTGCGACAAAAAAAATGAAATCTGCCACGGACTCACCATGCCCCTCTCTGAATACCTTGAAGGGTCTACTTTCCAAAATGGGGTCATTTGTGGGGTGTGTTTACTGTCCTGACATTTTGGGGGGTGCTAAATTGTAAGCACCCCTGTAAAGCCTAAAGGTGCTCATTGGACTTTGGACCCCTTAGCGCAGTTAGGCTGCAAAAAAGTGCCACACATGTGGTATTGCCGTACTCAGGAGAAGTAGTATAATGTGTTTTGGGGTGTATTTTTACACATACCCATGCTGGGTGGGAGAAATATCTCTGTAAATGACAATTTGTTAATTTTTTTTTACACACAATTGTCCATTTACAGAGATCTTTCTCCCACTCAGCATGGGTATGTGTAAAAATACACCCCAAAACACATTATACTACTTCTCCTGAGTACGGCGATACCACATGTGTGGCACTTTTTTGCACCCTAACTGCGCTAAAGGGCCCAAAGTCTAATGAGTACCTTTAGGATTTCACAGGTCATTTTGAGAAATTTCGTTTCAAGACTACTCCTCACGGTTTAGGGCCCCTAAAATGCCAGGGCAGTATAGGAACCCCACAAATGACCCCATTCTAGAAAGAAGACACCCCAAGGTATTCCGTTAGGAGTATGGTGAGTTCATAGAAGATTTTATTTTTTGTCAAAAGTTAGCGGAAAATGACACTTTGTGAAAAAACACAATAAAAATCAATTTCCGCTAACTTGTGACAAAAAATAAAATCTTCTATGAACTCGCCATACTCCTAACGGAATACCTTGGGGTGTCTTCTTTCTAAAATGGGGTCATTTGTGGGGTTCCTATACTGCCCTGGCATTTTAGGGGCCCTAAACCGTGAGGAGTAGTCTTGAAACGAAATTTCTCAAAAAGACCTGTGAAATCCTAAAGGTACTCATTGGACTTTGGGCCCTTTAGCGCAGTTAGGGTGCAAAAACGTGCCACACATGTGGTATCGCCATACTCGGGAGAAGTAGTACAACGTGTTTTGGGGTGTATTTTTACACATACCCATGCTGGGTGGGAGAAATACCTCTGTAAATGACAATCTTTTGATTTTTTTACACACAATTGTCCATTTACAGCGGTATTTCTCCCACCCAGCATGGGTATGTGTAAAAATACACCCCAAAACACATTGTACTACTTCTCCCGAGTACGGCGATACCACATGTGTGGCACTTTTTTGCACCCTAACTGCGCTAAGGGGCCCAAAGTCCAATGAGTACCTTTAGGATTTCACAGGTCATTTTTGTTTCAAGACTACTCCTCACGGTTTAGGGCCCCTAAAATGCCAGGGCAGTATAGGAACCCCACTAATGACCCCATTTTAGAAAGAAGACACCCCAAGGTATTCCGTTAGGAGTATGGTGAGTTCATAGAAGTTTTTATTTTTTTGTCACAAGTTAGCGGAAATTGATATTGTTTTTTTTCACAAAGTGTCATTTTCCGCTAACTTGGGACAAAAAATAAAAATTTCTATGAACTCACCATACTCCTAACGGAATACCTTTGGGTGTCTTCTTTCTAGAATGGGGTCATTTGTGGGGTTCCTATACTGCCCTGGCATTTTAGGGGCCCTAAACCGTGAGGAGTAGTCTTGAAACCAAATGTTGCAAAATGACCTGTGAAATCCTAAAGGTACTCATTGGACTTTGGGCCCCTTAGCGTACTTAGGGTGTAAAAAAGTGCCACACGTGGTACCGCCGTACTCAGGAGAAGTAGTATAATGTGTTTTGGGGTGTATTTTTACACATACCCATGCTAAGTTGGAGAAATATCTCTGTAAATGACAATTGTTTGATGTTTTTTACACACAATTGTCCATTTACATAGAAATTTCTCCCACCCAGCATGGGTATGTGTAAAAATACACCCCAAAACACATTATACTACTTTTCCTGAGTACGGCGGTACCACATGTGTGACACTTTTTTGCAGCCTAGGTGCGCTAAGGGGCCCAACGTCCTATTCACAGGTCATTTTGAGGCATTTGTTTTCTAGACTACTCCTCGCGGTTTAGGGCCCCTAAAATGCAAGGGCAGTATAGGAACCCCACAAGTGACCCCATTTTAGAAAGAAGACACCCCAAGGTATTCCATTAGGTGTATGGCGAGTTCATAGAAGATTTTATTTTTTGTCACAAGTTAGTGAAAAATGACACTTTGTGAAAAAAACCCAATAAAAATCAATTTCCGCTAACTTTTGACAAAAAATAAAATCTTCTATGAACTCGTCATACACCTAACAGAATACCTTGGGTGTCTTTTTTTCTAAAATGGGGTCACTTGTGGGGTTCCTATACCGCCCTGGCATTTTACAGGCCCAAAACCGTGAGTAGTCTGGAAACCAAATGTCTCAAAATGACTGTTCAGGGGTATAAGCATCTGCAAATTTTGATGACAGGTGGTCTATGAGGAGGCGAATTTTGTGGAACCGGTCATAAGCAGGGTGGCCTTTTAGATGACAGGTTGTATTGGGCCTGATCTGATGGATAGGAGTGCTAGGGGGGTGACAGGAGGTGATTGATGGGTGTCTCAGGGGGTGGTTAGAGGGGAAAATAGATGCAATCAATGCACTGGGGAGGTGATCGGAAGGGAGTCTGAGGGGGATCTGAGGGTTTAGCCGAGTGATCAGGAGCCCACACGGGGCAAATTAGGGCCTGATCTGATGGGTAGGTGTGTTAGGGGGTGACAGGAGGTGATTGATGGGTGTCTCAAGGTGTGATTAGAGGGGGGAATAGATGCAAGCAATGCACTGGCGAGGTGATCAGGGCTGGGGTCTGAGAGCATTCTGAGGGTGTGGGCGGGTGATTGAGTGGATAGGGGTCTAATCTGATAGGTAGCAGTGACAGGGGGTGATTGATGGGTAATTAGTGGGTGTTTAGGGTAGAGAACAGATGTGAACACTGCACTTGGGAGGTGATCGGACGTCGGATCTGCGGGCGATCTATTGGTGTGGGTGGGTGATCAGATTGCCCGCAAGGGGCAGGTTAGGGGCTGATTGATGGGTGGCAGTGACAGCGGGTGATTGATGGGTGGCAGTGACAGGGGGTGATTGATGGGTGGCAGTGATTGATGGGTGATTGGTGGGTTATTACAGGGAAGGACAGATGTAAATAATGCCCTGGCGAATTGATAAGGGGGGGTCTGAGGGCAATCTGAGCGTGTAGGCGGGTGATTGGGTGCCCGCAAGGGGCAGATTAGGGTCTGATCTGATGGGTAACAGTGACAGGTGGTGATTGATGGGTAATTAGTGGGTGTTTAGAGGAGAGAATAGATGTAAACGCTGCGCTTGGGTGGTGATCTGATGTCGGATCTGCGGGCGATCTATTGGTGTGGGTGGGTGATCAGATTGCCCGCAAGGGGCAGGTTAGGGGCTGATTGATGGGTGGCAGTGACAGGGGATGATTGATGGGTGGCAGTGACAGGGGGTGATTGACAGGTGATCAGTGGGTTATTACAGGGAAGGACAGATGTAAATAATGCCCTGGCGAATTGATAAGGGGGGTGTCTGAGGGCAATCTGAGCGTGTAGGCGGGCGATTGGGTGCCCGCAAGGGGCAGATTAGGGTCTGATCTGATGGGTAACAGTGACAGGTGGTGATAGGGGGTGATTGATGGGTGATTGATGGGTAATTAGTGGGTGTTTAGAGGAGAGAATAGATGTAAACGCTGCGCTTGGGTGGTGATCTGATGTCGGATCTGCGGGCGATCTATTGGTGTGGGTGGGTGATCAGATTGCCCGCAAGGGGCAGGTTAGGGGCTGATTGATGGGTGGCAGTGACAGGGGGTGATTGATGGGTGATTGACAGGTGATCAGGGGGGATAGATGCATACAGTACATGGGGTGGGGGGGTCTGGGGGGGGTGATCAGGAGGGGGCAGGGGAGAAAAAAAAAATAGCGTTGACAGATAGTGACAGGGAGTGATTGATGGGTGATTAGGGGGGTGATTGGGTGCAAACAGGGGTCTGGGGGGTGGGTCTGATGGGTGCTGTGGGCGATCTGGGGCAGGGGGGGGGGGAAATCAGTGTGCTTGGTGCAGACTAGGGTGGCTGCAGCCTGCCCTGGTGGTCCCTCGGACACTGGGACCACCAGGGCAGGAGGCAGCCTGTATAATACACTTTGTAAACATTACAAAGTGTATTATACACTTTGTATGCGGCGATCGTCGGGTTAACATCCCGCCGGCGCTTCCGTATGGCCGGCGGGATGTTGCGGCGGGTGAGCGGCGCCAGGCGGAGGATCGCGTCACTGATGACGCGATCGCTCCGCCCATGCCCCTACAAGGACCGCCGCCAATTGTCAATACGGCTGCCCTTGCGAGGTCCACTTCCTGGCCGCCAATTGTATATACGGCGGTCGGGAAGTGGTTAAAAGGAAATATCCATATCCCTCTCAGTTAAGGTTCCCTTTAGGTGTAAAAAGTAATGTGTCACAACAACTGAGATTTGATTGCTAAAGCCTAATTCCCCTTCAATCAATACACACAGGCTCCGCACAAAGTGCGAGCTTCCTTAGTGGCTTCCTTACTTACCACCAGGATGGATCTTGAGATCTGCAGATAATTGTCTGATCTGCAGATGAATGTCCGTTAAACAAGGTGTGTATGCGATCTGCAGATATAGACTGTGAATGCATTTTGCAGGAACTGATCTTTTGCAGATACTGATCTGTTGAATGTGTACAGCATCTTTGTATGCAGCATCTTGCAAAGATTTTTATCTGATGGAGAGTTTAGCTCAATAGAATAGACCAGGGCTTTTCAATCTGTGGTACGTATACCACCAGTGGTACTTTGCTGTTGGCCAGGTGGTACACTTCGGGTTTGCCTGCCACTTAATTACCCACCCGCCTCTTGTCCTTGTACCATCCAGCCTCCACAAAGTTCAGTTCCCACTCACTCGCTCCTCGCTGTGATGCTCTGTGGCATACTTCAGACCTCAGATCAGCGGTGAGGAGACAGCCAGGCGAATGGTGCACAGTGTCTGCGGGTATACTTCAAATACAGGAAGTGACATCACTCCACCAATGCCTCCTGCTATTCCCCTCTCATATATTCCCCCTTTTCTTAAAGTGTACCTGTAAGAAAGGTAAGGGGAAGCCTCTGGATTCTAAAGAAGCTTCTTGTCAGCATGAACGCAAGCGCTGTAGCGGCTCTCCGCTTGGGCTCTGGCAGAAACAGTCAAACCTGATCGGGTCCGATCTACTGTAGAGGCACACTGGTGGTACTTCAATTTTTCATGCGATAAAAGTGGTACATTTAGTGGAAAGGTTGAAAAGCCCTGGAATAGACTGTGTAGAGTATGGCTCTCATACTACGTGGAAGGGGGTAAAGATGGTCTGTGATCCTTTATTTTCTAAATACTTTTATCTGATGTGTGTACCCACCTTAAGGCTACATACACACTTAAGATAAAAGTCTTTGGAAAATGCAAGATCACAGACCAATTTTACCCCATTCCATGTAGTTCCATTCCATGAGAGCCATACTCCAGTCTATTCTATTGAACTGAACTCCCCATCAGATAAAAATCTTTGCAAGATGCTGCACACACAGATGCTGTACACATTCAACAGATCAGTATCTGCAAAAGACCAGTTCCTGCAAAAGATCCGTTGCTGCAAAATGCATTCATAGTCTATGATATCTGCAGATCCTCATACTCACCTTGTTTGACAGACATTCATCTGCGTATCTGACAATCATCTGCAGATCTGAAGATCCATTCTGGTGGATCTGATCTGCAGATGAATGTCTGTTAAATAAGGTGTGTATGAAGATCTGCAGATCTCAGACTATGAATGCATTTTGCAGGAACAGATCTTTTGCAGGCACAGATCTTTTGCAGATACTGATCTGTTGAATGTGTACAGCATCTTGCAAAGATTTTTATCTGATGGGAAGTTCAGATCAATAGAACAGACTGTGTAGAGTATGGCTCTCATACTACATGAAATGGGGTAAAATTGGTCTGTGATCTTACCTTTTCCAAAGACTTATCTCAAGTGTGTATGTAGCCTAAGGGTGGTTTCTTCAGTAGCGATCTATTGCTTCTTTCAGATAGGTGGGAAGCCTCCCTTCTTGTAAGGAACAGTTGACTATTTTGTGGAATGTTGGTATAAATAGTTTAGAGCATAATGCATGCACTTCCCACTTTTTATTATATCCAGTCATGTAGTGGCCAAAAAACAAGTTTACTATACCCGAATTTTTATAATATCAGAGTTTAATATACCAGCCGTTACTCCCATAGACTTGGGTGGGACCTGGAGAGGTAGTTTACTATACCCAAATGTGTACTATACCAGAGTTTACTATAACGAGATTATACTGTATCTGAAATAGTATAATATTAGTAATTTTACCAATATTCTACTATCCCTAATAGTAGAATATCTTTTTTTACGCTAATTCTCTATCACCCCCACTACCCTGATTCTCACACCAATCCCTCCCCTAACTCTGCCTAATCATGCATACTTTAAATAAAGACACATGCTGAAATGGGCACAAGATAATAGACGGTAGTATAATAGTAAAATTATCAATATTCTACTACTTCATTCATATAGTAAAATATTGGTAATATATTTTGCTATGACCTAACCCTACTCTAACACAGAACCCTTCCAATGCCTAACCCCAAGAAACCCCCTCACCCCCCCCCCCATCCCCCAGTGGTGGGTAACCTTATCCCCTCCCAACACCTGATGGGTGTCCTTTACCACTTAAAGTACAATTGCGCTTTTGGGAACGTAGTGCAAACACAGCGATGCCGATGATTGTGTCCTGGGAAAAAAGGCCCACGCCAATGGGAAATGAGCACCGTTAATGATTGTACTCTCACGAAAACGTCTGTGATCCGCTTTTTGAAGCGGATCGCAGTCGGTGGAAAAGGGCGCGAAGTAATGATTTTACACAGCATGCTTGGCATCACTAACCTTTATGCCATCTAAAAAATAAATATAAAAACGGCTAATGAAAAGAGGCAAGCTAGTCTCCACAGAAGCACCCGGACAACGCAGTAAGGCTCTAAGGCTCACGGTCCTCTATCCCAACCACTTCCAAACCTGGTTTGAGCCTGTGGAGATACATATAATAAACACTCTTTAATGTGGTTGATGTAGCAACACTATCTTGTTAAAGGACAACAGAAGTGAGAGGTATATGGAGGCTGCCAGGCAACTAAAATAAATATATAGTCTAGGGCCAATTTAGAAGGAAGCCAATTATCTCGAGGTGTTTGGAATGTGGGAGGAAGCTGGAAGTACACAAAGGAAACCCACGCAGACACAGGGAGAACATAGTGCAGATAGTGCTTTGGCTAAGCTCTAAATCCAGCGCTGCAAGGCAAGCCTTCACGCCACAGTGCTGTACATTTAAAGTTAACATGAGTGTATTAACTGATAAAAAGGCAGAGGTACATGGAGGCTGCCATATTTATTTCCTTTTAAGCAATACCATTTGCCTGGCAGTCCTGCTGATCTATTTGGCTACAGTAGTGTCTGAATCAATACAGAGACCAGCATACAGCTAATCTTGTCAGATTTGACAAAAATGTCAGAAACACCTGATCTGCAAAGGAATGGCTGAAGAGGGGAGAAGTTAAAAATATAACAGATTATAGGAGCGATCTTAGAAGAAATGAGCAAACTAGGAATGTAATTGTTAAAAGGGACACACCTGAAATCAAACTTTGATTGAAAATAATCACGTATTGTTTTCTTAGAAACCTAAATTGAAAAAACAAAAACAAAAAACAGGCCATTTACTTTCCTGGGGCTTCTTCCAGCCGTCTGGGTGCACTCCGCCCTGTGCTGCTCGCCTCCTCCAACACACACCCGTGGCCGAGAACTCTCATCGTTTTGCAGTAAGCAAAAATTGCTACCGCGCAGAGTGCTTGCTCGCAGGCAGCACCGTGCATGTGCAGTGGCCGGGTGACTCATGAGTCGATCAGCTCACGTATTGGCTGAGTGTGGAACAACAGCAAGGGAGCAGGAGGGCTTCCGGGGCTGAGGCCAGGTAAGTAAATGTGCAAATTTGTTTTTTCACTTAAAGTTCATTTTAAATCTATTATTAAAAAATACTCCTATTAGACCTACCGGTAATGGAGTTTCTAAGCGTATTCCGGGACAACAGGAGATCCGGTCCCTCCTCCGGATCTGGGAAAACCACAATCAAGATGCATTAAAAGCTCCCGCCCTCCCTCATTCCACAGTGCATCTAAAAGTAGAGCCGACCAAAAAAAGCACCGGAAATGAAGAGAGAAATCTATACACCAATACGTGCTCCATACTTAACCCACATAGAAAGGTGCCCTCTAGACAGGGCCGGGTTATAGGCGTTGTCCCGGAATACGCTTAGAAACTCCATTACCGGTAGGTCTAATAGGAGTATTTCTCTAATCGTCTTCCGGGACAACAGGAGAGATAGACAAGAAGTCTTTCAAAAAAGACCCACCTAGGGAGGGACCACTGCCTGGAGCACCTTTCTGCCAAACGACTGGTCTTGTTGAGACAACACATCCACTCTATAATGCTTGATAAACGTAGATGCCGTCGACCAGGTTGCCGCTTGACAGATTTGTTGTATTGTTGCTCCTGCTCTCTCCGCCCATGATGTGGATAAGGAACGTGTGGAGTGAGCCTTAATATCCTTAGGTATAGAACAATCACTATTCTGATAAGCCAAAATTATAGCCTGCTTAATCCACCTAGTTATAGTCTGTTTTGATGCCTGCTGACCCCTATTTTTGCCCGCAAACAGTATAAACAAATTACTAGATCTCCTGAATTCCCTAGATCTAGATAAATATACCAGAAGTGCACGTCTCACATCCAAAAAGTGGAACTCCCTCTCCTTACTATTGGATGAATTGGCACTGAAAGATAGCAAAATAATCTCCTGAGAGCGGTGAAATTCTGAAGAGACTTTAGGGAGATAGGCTGGATCTAATCTCAATCGAACACTGTCGGGACATATAATTAAGAACGGATCCTAAAGGTGGCCATACACTGGTCGATGTGCCATTAGATTGACCAGCTGACAGATCCCTATCTGATCGAATCTGATCAGATAGGGATCGTATGGCTGCCTTTACTGCAAACAGATTGTGAATCGATTTCAGCCTGAAACCGATCACAATCTGTTCAGCTGCTCCTGCCGCCTGTCCCCCCCCCCCCCCCCCCCCCCGTATACATTACCTGAGGCTGGCTCCCGGGCGTCTTCTCCGCACTGCACCGCTGTTCTTGCTCCATCCCGACGCTTCCTGTGTTACTCCGTGACCAGGAAGTTCAAATAGAGCGCCCTCTATTTCAACTTCCTGGTCACCGGAGTGACACAGGAAGTATAAGCGTACACTGGGACATGCGGAAATGCGGTGCAGCGAGGAGAAGAGGACCCCGGAGCCAGCTTCAGGTAATGTATACATGCTCGGATCGGGCCCGAATCGTACGCCGCAAGCGACGCGCTCCTACCGCCGGGTGATCGAGGGTAATTTCCCGCACGGCGCGATCGACGGACCGATCCGATTTCGGGAGGGAATCGGATCGGCGGGTGCGTTTAGCGCAAGCGATTGGCAGCAGATTCGATCCCAGGATCGGATCTGCTGTCGAAACGGCCGTGAATCGAGCCAGTGTATGGCCTGCTTTAATGGACAACGCTTGTAAGTCTCCTATTCTCCTTGCTGACGTGATAGCAATCAGAAAAGCTAATTTAAAGGACAGAAGTTTGATGTCGATCTCCTCAATTGGTTCAAAGGGCGGTCTCATAATACTGTTTAGAACCAACGACAAATCCCATTGTGGAAAGATCTTTTGCTTAACAGGGGTAGATCTCTGAATGGCCTTAAAGAAATTCCTCACTAATTCCTCCTGTGCCAGATGTCTATCTAACAGAATAGACAGGGCCAAACACTGAACCTTCAGGGTGCTAGGTGCCAGGTTCATTTCCCAGCTATCTTGAAGAAAATCTAATACTGAACTAGTCAAATCCCGGTTTCTATTTCTCGTAGCACACCATGCCAGAAAAACCTTCCAGACCTTCCGATAAATTTTCTGAGTTACCGTTTTTCTACATTTCATAAGTGTTTCAATAACTTTTTCTGAGATACCCTTTTTCCTTAAAATTACCCTTTCAGGATCCAAGCTGCCAGTTTGAATAATTGGGGCTTGGGGTGTTTCAGAGGACCCTGCATCAGTAGGTCCTCTCGCCATGGAAGAGGAAACGGAAGCTTCTCCGATAATTTCAACAGGGTTGCATACCATGGCCTTTTTGGCCACATCGGGGCAATCAGAATCATCCTTACTTTTTCTCTTTGAAGCTTTACAAGGACCTGAGGAATGAGAATCAGTGGAGGAAAAGCATAACATAGACTGAAATGCCATGGGAGACTGAGTGCGTCCAATCCCAGAGACCCTGGGCTTCTGAAAAGGGAGTAAAAGCGACTCCCCTTCGCATTGTCTGGGGAGGCAAAGAGATCTATGTCTGGAACCCCGAAGATCTCTGTTACCTCGGCAAAAATCTGAGAATGGAGGCTCCACTGACTGATTTATCTGCTGACGGCTCAAAAAGTCTGCCTCCCGATTCAATACTCCTTTTATGTGGATAGCAGCTAAAGATAGAACCTTTAGCTCTACCCAATCGAAGATCTCTGAGGAAAGGGACATGAGATCCCTGGATCTTGTCCCCCCGTTTTGCTAAATAAGCTACCGTCGTAACCTTGTCGGAAAAGATTAACACGTGTCTGCCCTCTATCATTCCCTGGAATGATCTGAGAGCTTCCTGAACTGCCTTCAGCTCTCTGAAATTGGACGGCTTTCTCCTTATGACTGGATCCCAAGAGCCCTGTGCATGCTGCCCCAGAGCTGTCGCCCCCCAGCCCCATGAACTCGCATCTGAGAAGATCTGTATTGGGTTCTGCTGCCTCCACCATCTTCCCTGCTGTAAATTTTCCTGAGCCACCCACCGGGATAAGCTGGTTCTCACGTGCTCCGGAATGGTCGTCCGGAGGTCTAGAGAGCTCTGGGACTTGTCCCATTTTGACAGAAGAAGATTTTGTAATTGTCTGCCATGAGACTGAGCCCATATCACAGCCGGGATTGGAGCCGTAAATAGACCCAGAAGTCTCATGATCTGACGAAGGGAACAATCCCTCAAAGTCAGAAGCCTTTCCACCTCTACCTGAATCTTCAGAATCTTCTCCTGAGGCAGGAAAATCTTTTGCATCACAGAATCTATGTGGTAACCTAAAAAGGTTATCTGCTGGGCTGGGGTTAAGGAAGACTTGGCATAATTTATAATCCACCCTACTCGAGTCAGAGACTGTATAACGATCTCCCTGTGAGCCAGTAAGAGATCCCTTGACTGGGCAAACACAAGAAGATCGTCCAAATACGGCACAACTGAGATTTCCTGCAGTCTCAGCTCCTTCATCACTTCCGCCAAAACTTTGGTGAAGATGCGAGGAGCTGATGCAATGCCTGAAATTGAAAATGGCGAACCCGAGAAGGATCCCGGATCGCGAATCTCAAATATTTTTGATGGCCTGAAAAAATCGGAATGTGCAGGTACGCGTCCTGAAGGTCTATTGAAATGAAAAATTCCTGTCCTTGCAGGAGAGCTCTCACGGAATAAATGCTCTCCATCCTGAATTTTTTGTAATCCAAAAATGGATTCAGGAACTTCTGAATCTGTAGTCCCCGTTTGCCTTTTTTACCAAAAAAACGTGAGTGTAATACCCCTGGAACTCCTCTGATCGAGGAACCTGGATTATTACCCTTTTGTCCAAAAACTTCTGAATCTCTGATTCTAGACCCAGAGCCTTTTCTTGGTCCCTCGGAATCTGATTCAAAAAAATTCTGTGGGGGGGGGGGGGGGGAGGACAAACAGAAAACTGAAGGCGGTAACCCCGCTTTATGATCTGAAACACAAAAGGATCGGGATTTAACTTCTCCCATTCCAACTGAAAAAACATTAGTCTGCCCCCCACTGGAAAGACGTCATTTGTCTTGACTGGACGGTTTGGGGTTCCCCAGAGTGAAACCCCCTCTTCCCTTTCCTCTCGGAAAGGACCTCTTCCTCTGCACATTCCTATTCTTACCAGGCCAGGATGAAGACTGTTCACTAGTTTGTTTTTTGGCCACAAAAGGTCTCTTCCCTTTCAACACCCTCTTTTTATTTGGGAACTGCTTACCCCTCTCAGCCGACCGGGATAACACCTTATCCAATTCGGCTCCAAAAAGAAGGTTACCCTCAAAGGGAATAGAGCATAACCTATTCTTTGAGGTCAAATCCCCTTCCCAGGTTTTCAGCCAAATAGCCCGCCTGGCAGAATTAATGAGCGCAGTAGTGCGCGACGAAATTCTGACTATCTCCATAATAGCATCTGCTAAAAAGGCAACCGCTCTTAGCACTACCAGTAAGGAAGCCGCATAATCCTTTGCAGGAGCCCCCTTAGAAATTTGAGAAATTAGATTATCCATCCAAATCCTTAAATTCCGTGAAATACACGTGGCTGAAATCCCTGGTAGGAAAGCAAATGCTGCCGACTCCCAGGCTTTTTTCAAAAGGCCCTCCACTCTCTTGTCCATAGGGTCTTTAAGAGTGCCTGCATCCTCAAAGGACAAATTAGAGTCCTTCGAATATTTAGCCAAAGCTGCATCTAAATTTAGGACATTTAATCCACTTATCAATCTCTTCCTGGGCAAAGCGGTACTTCCTTTTAGCTGACTTAGGTATAAACAAACGTCTCTCAGGATCCTGCCATTGCGAGGAAATAATCTCTTGTAAAGATTTATGGATAGGGAATACTCGACCAGAGGGCCTAGCTAAACCTGAATAAACCAGATCCTGGGGAGTAGGTTCAGACACTGTTTCTTTAATCTGCTCCGTAGCATAAACAGCCTTGAGTAACTCAGAAGATTCATCTGGGGAGAAAAAAAAACCTTGGGGTTCGGACTAACTGCTCTGAGTCCGATTCCCCGGATTGAACTTGCTCCCCCTCCTCCAGAGAAATAATATCTGACCTGTCTTCCGCCTCCTCCTCCTCCTCCAATTCTTCCTCCCCTTCCACCCCCAAAATCTCAGACATGGAGGAAGGACGAGATAAAAGCCCTGAAGTACCCGGGAGGGAAGCAGAGGCAGGACCAGGCCTAGGCTCTGCTGCTGGAGGGATAAATCACTCCTTAAACTTATTAAAGTGTCCTGCATTTTAATGTTCACTGATTCCATAACACCCTTTAAAATGCTGGAAGTCTCAGAGGCTATTAAGGCATCTATGCAGGCTTGACAAGCGTTTTTTGGGGCCTCAATAGGAATTTTAATACTACAGAATCCACGTCGTTTATACTTCTTTTCAGGAGCTGTAGCGGGAGTCTTAGGCTCAGATTTTGCCTATAACAGAGATAAAAGACAATCCACTGAGTCCTATTCTGTTACATAAAAGACCAGTATAAACATTCCTCCAACGGAGGACTCACCCCACCAGAGGCCGCCGCCTGGGGCTAAGGCTGGCTGGAAGACTTTGCCACCTGTTGTGTCTCCATGCTGCCTCGTGTACACGGAGGACGCCAGAATCCGCTCTTCCTCTCTCTTGGTCTTCGTTTTGAGCCTCCCCTTCCGCCGCGTGTGACGTCAGTGCGCCCTGCCTGCCGGCGTCTGACGACAGGACTCCTCCTAGGTACGCTTCCCCGGAAGTCCGTGCGGCAAACAGACGCCTGGCGTTCTGCGCGAGAGGCCGGAGAGCAGCGCTGCACCATCCACCATCAGCGCTCTCTCCGCCTGGAAACCTAGGCCCGCCGAATCCCCTCTGGAAAACGTCCAGGACCTGGCTTCCCTGTTAGAGCCTCACCCTCTGGCAAGGTACAAAAAACAAAAAAAAATGGGAGCTGCTTCTTGACGGTGTTTCCTGGTGGGAAACACAGATGAACTGTGGAATGAGGGAGGGCGGGAGCTTTTAATGCTTCTTGATTGTGGTTTCCCCAGATCCGAAGGAGGGACCGGATCTCCTGTTGTCCCGGAAGACGATTAGAGAAAACTACTTTGTTACATGTTTAGATTTACATCGCAAATAAATCCTAATATGAATCATAATCTAATAAACTGATGCAAAAGGAAAAATAATCAAATGTAAAAGATTGTTTCCTTTTTTCAAAATTAGAACTCCACAACTTCTTCCATCCATTTGATTTCTGTGCGAGAGACCTGACCTGTTGCTGTCTAGTTTGAGCAAGCATATTCATCTAACTAAAGTTGCAAGATCAATAATAAGCTTCGATGTTTACAGAAGGCTTAAGTCTGGCACCAACGCTCAGCTGTGAGATAACCAATCACATACCTGAGCACACAGGGTTTAGCTAAAATTTAGACGAGCCCTGAGGATTAGGAGTTAAGGTAGTGGTAAGAAAGCATAGGAGAGGAAAGTTTACAGAGATATTACAGATATTTCAGTTATTGGTAATATAATGTGCCAAACTTTGTACGCATCTAAAAATATATAGTTTTAACACTGGTCATTAAAAGAGGCACTGTCAGCCATACTATCTTAGAAAAAAAACACATATATAAGTAGATAAATACATGCTCTACTTACATATGTATTGCACTGTCCATGTTTTCATTTTAGTGATTTTTCTACACTAAGAAGTTAAGTCTGAGGGGAAGTAGAGAAGCAAAAAAGGACAACCCAGCATGCCCTGCAACTTCCTTTTTGTGTACCAAATTTTGTGTGTACCAAATAAGAGTCAGATAAACTAGGCATTGATCATTTATCAACAAGAAAAGTAAGTGATTAAGTGATTTTAACTTTTGGATTGCCTGGTTAGCATCCTTATTACTTGTTTACTAAATAAAGGTGGCCATACACTGGTCGATTTGCCATCAGATTCGACCGACAGATCCCTTATCTGGTCGAATCTGATCAGAGAGGGATCGTATGGCTACCTTTACAGCAAACAGATTGTGAACCGATTTCAGCCTGAAACCGTTCACAATCTGTTGTGGTGGTGCTGCTGCCCCCGCCCGCATACATTACCTGCTCCGCCGGCGCGACTCCAGTCTCCCGGTCACCGCTGCTCTGTCTGCGCTCTGGTCTCCAGGTCCGGCATGCCTCACTTCTTCTAGCCCGGCAGGAAGTTTAAACAGTAGAGGGCGCTCTACTGTTTAAACTTCCTGCCGGGCTAGAAGAAGTGAGGCATGCCGGACCAGGAGACCAGAGCGCAGACAGAGCAGCGGTGACCGGGAGACTGGAGTCGCGCCGGCGGAGCAGGTAATGTATGCGGGCTCTATTGCGTCGGTCGTCGGGCACTCGAACGCCGCTAGCGATGCGCTCTTTACCCGCGGGCGATCGACGGTTATTTTCCGCACGGCGCGATCGATGGGATCGGACGAAATGGATCGAAATTCGGCGTGTAGCGTGAACGATTGGCAGCAGATTCGATCCCAGTAATCGAATCTGCTGTCGAAACGGGCGCAAATTGGGCCAGTGTATGGCCAGCTTAAAAATAAAGAATTGATTTTATGCCCGGCAGCTACACTTTAAAAGGGATCTGAATCAAGCTCACGCAATAATCAGCGCTCACAGAGACCGAATTCCCCACACCAATTGGTTGGGTCAATTTATAGTTCCGTCCGAAAAGTTCATAAAAAACTGATGTCTTTATAGTGCTGCAGCCAAACTAAGTGTCTGTAATGCCTGAACACTAGATACTAAATATAGAGATATCGGGAAGTCGGGAATAGCCAAAGGTCATACACGTATCAGAAACTGAGACACCGTGGGTAAAGCAGAGACAGAATTGTTTAACAGGCCGAGATCATAACTAGTATCAGATGACTGCAGTACAAGGAGGATGAGACAAAATCAAAGTGAGGGGCGAGCCGGGTCATACACAGAATATATAGCAGAAGAATTAGACATATAATCAGTGAATTACAATATACAAAATACAATACTGATCTAACTAGAGTACATATATATCGGATTCGGCAGTGTCTGCATATATACATAGCTCTGAAAACTAGCTGACTAGGCACAGCAGTAAGGCAAGGTCGAGCGCTCAGCGAACTGATAGCTATAATGGACACTGGACAACTGACAAGCCAGGACTTACAGTGGGATGCGAAAGTTTGGGCAACCTTGTTAATCGTCATGATTTTCCTGTATAAATCGTTGGTTGTTACGATAAAAAATGTCAGTTAATTATATCATATAGGAGACACACACAGTGATATTTGAGAAGTGAAATGAAGTTTATTGGATTTACAGAAAGTGTGCAATAATTGTTTAAACAAAAATTAGGCAGGTGCATAAATTTGGGCGCCACAAAAAAGAAATGAAATCAATATTCAGTAGATCCTCCTTTTGCAGAAATTACAGCTTCTAAACGCTTCCTGTAGGTTCCAATAAGAGTCTGGGATTCTGATTGAAGGTATTTTGTACCATTCCTCTAGTTAATTCAAGTTTGATGGCTTCTGAGCATGGACAGCTCTCTTTAACTCACACCACAGATTTTCAGTTCTATTCACGTCTGGGGACTGAGATGGCCATTCCAGGACGTTGTACTTGTTCCATTGCATTAATGCGTTAGTGGATTTTGAGAAGTGTTTAGGGTCGTTGTCTTGTTGAAAATCCCCAGGCTCAGCTTCAGCTTTGTCACGGATTCCTGGACATTTGTCTCCAGAATCTGCTGATACTGAGTGGAATCCATGCGTCCCTAAAAACTTTGAAAAGATTTCCAGTCCCTGCACTAGCCTCACAGCATGATGGAAACACCACATTTTACTGTAGGTAGCAGGTGTTTTTCTTGGAATGCTGTGTTTTTCCTCCATGCATTACGCCCCTTGTTATGCCCAAATAACTCAATTTCAGTTTCATCAGTCCACAGCACCTTATTCCAATATGTAGCTGGCTTGTCCAAATGTGCTTTAGCAAACCTCAAGTGGCTCTGTTTGTGCTGTGGGCGGAGAAAGGCTTCCTCTGCATCACTCTCGCATACAGCATCTCCTTGTCTAAATTGCGCCAAATGGTTGAACGATGCACAGTGACTCCATCTGCAGCAAAATGATGTTGCAGGTCTTTGGTGCTGGTCTGTGGATTGACTGACTGTTCTCACCATTCGTCGTTTCTGTCTATCCGAGATTTTTCTTGGTCTGTCACTTCAAACCTTAACTTGAACTGAGCCTGTGGTTTTCCATTTCCTCAATATGTTCCCAACTGTGGAAACAGACAGCTAAAATCTCTGAGATAGCTTTCTGTATCCTTCCCCTAAACCATGATGGTGAACAATCTTTGTCTTCACGTCATTTGAGAGTCGTTTCGAGATCCCCATGTTGCTCTTCAGAGAAAATTAAAAGAGGAGGGAAACTTACAATTGACCCCCTTAAATACTCTCTCATAATTGTATTTACCTGTGTATGTAGGCCAGGGGTCACCACTGAGCTTACCAGGCCAATCTGAAATCTAATAATTAGTTCTAAAGATTTTAAAATCAATAAAATGACAACAGTGCCCAAATTTATGCACATGCCTAATTTTATTTAAACAATTATTGCACACTTTCTGTAAATCCAATAAACTTCATTTCACTTCTCAAATATCACTGTGTGTGTCTCCTATATGATATATTTAACTGACATTTTTTATCACAACAACCAACGATTTATACAGGAAAATCATGACAATTAGCAAGGTTGCCCAAACTTTCGCATCCCACTGTAAGTACAAAGGTCAAGTACAGGACCACACACCCTGAACTTCCAGCCAATCAGCAGTGCTCCTGCGGGAGCCAGTGTCAGTTGACCACTACGTTAGCTGACACGCCTCACACCTGCCTCCTTAGCCTATAAAGGCTATTCTGAACCGTGCGCGCCCGCCTAGAGACACGGCCGGAACCGCATACACAGGGGAGCCGGAGATGCCGCCAGATGAAGATGAAGTAAGCGACTTCCGCCGCTGCTCGGAAACGCCGGAGGAACCACCGGTAGCAGCGTCAGGTAAGTTTCAGAGGATTTATCACGTGCAGCACTAAGTATGTTGTATATTGTATAACAACAACAGAGAGACTGGGTCTCCACCTGGATTTTTAGGCCAATTGGCCAGTTTAATGCAAGTAACAGTGCAGAGCACGTCTAGACCAATGTTAGGACAAGGTTAAATGAACACAGGAGCAGTATTAGAACATATAAGGCAGAGAAATCTAAACAATTTGAATCTCATGTAGGTAGACCTAGGCAACCGCGGGGAGACCAGGGGCCAGTGCAGTGTCTGGGGACAGGCACACGTTAAAGGAATACTTAAGTCATTTAAAAAAAATGACTTTTACTCACCTGGGGCTCCCCTCAGCCCCCCGCATCGGAGGGACACGGCGAGGGCACCGTTCAGCTGCAGGGGGCTGAGGGGAGCCCCAGGTGAGTAAAAGTCATTTTTTTTAAATGACTTAAGTATTCCTTTAAGACACCATAATATCTGCAGGCATTTTACAGCTCACAGCACTGCCCCCTTTCTTTCCCTGCTACAGTTGACTTTGGATGGAGCAGCATTGTTTGTACAGAGCATGGAGCAGCTCTGGGGAATTATGAGGACAGCCGACATAGCTAGCTACGTCCAGGAGGCCGTGTGCGCGTGCGCCCGGCCCGCGGTTCGTTAGCCAGGCAATCAGTGAATCGGGCTATGGTGCCCGATCACTGATTCCTCTCCCCCTAAGAAACAGCGACAGCTTCTCTCGGAAGCTTCGCTTTTTCTGGCTCTAGCGTCCCCATGCGTCCCTCTAAGTGTTACGCTTAGAGTGACATCATGTAAACAAACTCATGGCTGCCATCTTGTGGCTAAAAAGTAAAACTACAACCAAATGTAAAAAAAAAAAAAAAAATCAACACATTTACTGAAAAAAAATTACGGTTTACATCCCACCCTTCCAAAAATACCCAAATAAAATGTTTAATATAAAAAACCAAATCATTACAATAAAAAAAAAAATGTAAATATTTACCTAAGGGTCTAAACTTTTTAACCCTTTCTGGACCAGCACCCTCTGCCCCCTTATGGACCAGAGGGTGCTGGTCCCGTAAAGCGCCGCTTCCCGACGAATCGCCGCAATGATCCGCCGCTCCCGACGAACACGCCGCTCTGTCCCCACCACAGGCTGCTCTCTCTGCCGTCGCTATGACGGCAGAGCGCTGTGCGCCGGTCAGGAGCCGCTTTCATTGGCTCCTGACCCTGTCACTCCATGTAAGCCAATGAGAGCGGCTTACATAAATGACAGGGCCAAGAGCCAATGTAAACGGCTCCTGCCCGGCTCACAGTGCTCTGCCGTCAGAGGCGGCAGGGCAGCAACGAGCGGCGGGGGCAGAGCGGACCGAGCGGCGGAGACGGGCAGGGGCGCGCGGTCAATGGGACGTAGAGTTTACGTCCTGTCAGGACCGCAGCGCCCCCTGCCCGACGTAGATTCGCACTCGCTCGGTCCGAAAGTAGTTAAATATCAATATAAAGATTAAATATTTGTATTCTTTTTTTTAATTTTAAACTTGTAAATAGTGATGGATGCAAAAAGGAAAAAATGTACCTTTATTTCCAAATAAAATATTGTCGCCATACATTGTGATAGGGACATAATTTAAACAGTGTATTAACCGGGACAAATGGGCAAATACAATACGTGAGTTTTAATTATGGAGGCATGTATTATTTTAAAACTATAATGGCTGAAGACTGAGAAATAATGAATTTTTCCCGTTTTTTTCTTATTCTTCCTGTTAAAACGCATTTACAGTAAAGTGGCTCTTAGCAAAATGTACCACCCAAAGAAAGCCTAATTGGTGGCGGAACCCCCCCCCCCTCGGCGCCAAATAATCGTAATGGGGCATTTCACTATAAAATAATTGTGATGGGGCAGCGTTTTATCATAAACCAATCATAATGCAGCAATGTTTTACCAGTAATTAATCGTAATGTGGGCAGCATTCACCAGAAAATCGTAATGTGGGCAGCATTCACCAGAAAAGCGCAATGTGGGCAGCAGTCACCAGAAAATCGCAATGTGGGCAGCAGGCACCAGAAAATTGCAATGTGGGCAGCGTTCACTAGAATAAAAATACACCTGTGAAAAAAAAAAAAAAATTCACTCACCTGGCAGAAGTCACCTTTCCCGGCCGGCCTCTTGCGTGCAGCTCCCCTGACGATCCTCCAGCAGCACATCTCCCGTGCTGACAGGCAGAGAGCAGGGCTATGGCAAGATGGCGCCTGAAGCACTGTACTGGAGAGACAAATGGTCTCCAGTGCAGGGCATTGGCAGCCATCTTCCCGTAGCCCTGCTCTGCCTCCCGTGAGACTGCGGGCTGCGGGGAATGAACTGGCGTGGCATCTATTAGATGCCGCGGCCAGTTCCACACCTGGCTGGGGGTCCCACAATCGGGGGGGGGGGCATCAGCGCTCCCCCCCGCACATGGCTGGCAGGCCCCAGAGGGGCCCCGGGCCCCCTGCGGCCGATGGGGTTGCATCCCCAGTAGTTACGCCAGTGGTCGGATGGGAAATTGCATTATGTGTACCCAAGCATGATGTCCTACCATATTATTATACTGTATTGTGCGTGGCTGAGGAAAATCTTTCAGGAATCCCCCCCTTGAAAATCCTGAGTTTGCCCCTGTTAGACACTTCTATCAATGCAAACATAATGTGGGTGATCTGAGGTGGTGCGTGCTAGAAAAAGTGTTTTGCGGTGAGGATGTTGACCCAGACCTCCTTACTGCGCAGAGAAAGGAAGTGGATAAGTGATCTTAGAACTCTTGCTCCAAATGGAATTAATGAAGCATATAAATTTTGTGCTTGCCCATGCATGGGTTTGTTTTATGCTAATTTATGCACTTTAAATGACTTTTGCACTATGGTTCTGTAAGCACTTGATAAAGACCGCCTTCCTCGAAAGGTTGTGCTCTGCACTGTTACTTGCAATAAATTGGCCAATTGGCCTAAAAATCCAGATGGAGACCCAGTCTCTGTTGTTGCATTGAAGTTACCCGTAGGTGGATAAGGGTGATGACTGGTTGATTCCCTGGTGCTGGAAGTTATTGGGTTGTAGCGTTGAGCTATCTCTTATTGTATATTGTATAACATGCATTTGTGGGCTGCAGTATGTGGGCCGAACAGAAAGGGAGCTCAAGGAGCAATTGAATGAACATCGATACAAAATTGAAAAAGGACATAAAAACCATAGTGTCCCTAGACATTTTCTGGGTAATGTATGCAATGCCAACAGAATTAAAATGTGTGGGATAGAAAAACGTAACCCCTCACGGAGAAGATGCAATTGCATTAGGGAACTGTCTAAGATGCTTATCTGAATTAGGTACGCTGGAGCCTAAGGGGTTAAATATTGAAATGTATTTGAACTGGTGAACTGCTTGAATCTTAAAGTGAACCTCCGGACTAAAAATCTACAGAAGAAAAATCTACAGCAGAACTGAAAAGGCTTGGTGTTTAACAGTTTCACAGCATCAGAAGTTTGTTTTTCTTACCAAAGCATCATTTTTACCTTCATTTTTACCTAAGCTCCACCCATCAAAGAAAAAAAGCCCGGGCGTTTTTCCCTGATGCTGTGCAGAGCATGATGGGATTTCCTATGCGGTTATTCACATTGCCTAGCAACTGGGAGAGGGGCTCAGGACACAGGACAGTTGGAACTGTGTCTCATGATCCCTGTCACCTCCTTTCAACCAAGATGGCTGCCATCATGAAATCAAACATTTGTCTGTTCTTTTAAAACCGTGTGGGTAAGAGATTATATTACCTATCTATTTTTATTAACATAACTAATGTAACTTAATGACAGTATGTTTGTTTAGGCTGGAGTTCCTCTTTAACTCATAACATTGTGCATTTCTTGTCTCATTGATTTTATTTGTTAATAGCATGGTATAGCTATGTTATTGGAATAAGAATGATGCAAGCTTCTATTGCCCTGCAGTTGGAACAAGCATTACCCAAGTTGAAACGTTTTGTACTTGTGTTGCCTGTGAGGGAGGAGTTAATACCTGATTGGCAGCCTACCCACGCTAGCTATATAAAGATGCTCAGAACGTCACTCTGTAATGCCCGATGAGTTGCTAAGCTATGCAACGAAACGCGTTAGGCGAAGCTACAGCGTGACGTATGTTTTCCGCATGCGTCTTAAAGGAGTCATCAGGGAAATTACCTAAAATGAGCTTTACTCACCTGGTGCTTTCTCCAGCCCCTTGCAGCAGACTGTCCCATGCCGACCTCTCTGCTCCCCGCCGCTGTCCCGGTCTCGCCACTCAGTATTAAGGCCGACCCGCGGTCTGCCTTACTGCGGCTGCGCAAAGCACCGCTGTCAATCATCGCCACGTGGGCTGCGGCAAACTGCGCAGGCGCAGAACTACTGCACCTGCGCAGTTCGCCCCAGGTGAGTAAAGCTCATTTTAGGTAATTTCCCTGTTATCTCCTTTAAGCGTTACGCATTGGCTTTGCCGCACGGTGAATTTTTCAGTAAAGTGGTCTGGCGTCACGCAGATTCATATACGGAACTAACGTGGACGAAGTCAGACGCCACGCGGCTTTTTAGTGGCAATGCACGTGGACGCTGTCAGACGCCACGCGGCTTTTTAGTGGCAGTGCACGTGGATGAAGTCAGACGCCACGCGGCTTTTTAGTGGCAATGCACGTGGACGGGAGTGGGATTTTGTATGTGCGGGCAGCCACCTGGGAGCTAAGCAAGTCTGTTACCCCTCTTTTTTGCTTTGCACTGCAAGTTTTAAATAAAAGAGGTTTTACACGATTGGAAGCTGGTTTTTCTTTTTTCTTCTTATTCACATATCACTTAGCCATGAAGAGAAGTGGTCACTGCTTGGTCCAGCCTGGAGGGTGCTTGTTAGGTTGAAGGACTTGCCAGTCAGGCGACGGGGGGCCTACACCCCCAAGGCACACATAGGTCCTTAGTGACCTCAACATCTGGTGAGTGGAACTCCAACAGGGACTGTTGTCCACTTGTGACCTAAACACTGTGTCTCGGAGTGATATTTGTGTGTTGTATGTGTGCAGAGCGCAGCCTAGGATAATCTAAATTAAAGGGATGTGAGCAGTGGAAAACATATAAAACAAACCTCCCCTTAAGGGAGGTTTGTAAATGGCGTGGGGGTTGGAAAGCATTACCTTCGGGGGCTATGGGTTGTGGGTCCCTGCCACAGCTGATACAGTTTGAAACACACATTGTGATATCGCACGACCATGGCTGCTAAAATGCATGCCAACCAGGAGATGTAGTCCATTCATATGATTACATCTCCCTGCGACCTCTGGGGACCAGTCGTAACAACGCAGCCACTTCAAACTGTATCAGCTGCAGCCAGGACCCACACCATGAAGGACTGATGGTTTTCTAAGTCAAGATAACAATTTATATAAAAATAATTAAAGATAAGCAAAACCAGACCTGAGAGTAGTGGGAAGTCTCTGAATAGTCCAGAAGCTTCCCACCATTTCAGTGCTAGGACCATCTAAACTTTGTCAAATGTGGGTCATGCCCAAGCTTCTGTGGTGTATGAGCCCATCCCTACTGTGCATGTGTGAATTAGGTCCACGCATGCCTGGTAGAACGGAGCAGCTCATGCACAGGTGTTTTTCCTCTGCGTACAAGCACTGCATTGTACTGGACACGCATACCTTACTTGTGCATGCCCAGTAAAGATGTGTTTGTTCACAGATGGTAGCAGAGCCACAAGAAAAAGTGTCTTGAGGAGAAGACAAGTTAGAGGATCTGGGTAGAATGGAGCATCCATTAGTAACGCAAGTATACAGATTTTACCTCCCTCTTCTCGTCACAGGTTTACTTTAATGATAGCAATGTTCTGCACTTTTAAACATGCTTTAGAAAATATCTATATGTTAACTTTTGAAGAATTTACACATACATGGGTACATTTGTTAGAACTCATCTTAAACAAACAAAAAACCACAGCACAGGTAACCTCCAGTTAGTGAACAAGATAGGTGCTGCAAGTCGGAACAATGTGCCTTCAGTGTGCCCCAGGAGGCTCATGATTGCGTGATCACTGTGAGCCAATCACATTGGCTCACACTGATGGACAGCGTCAGGAGCCAATGAAAGCGGCTTCTGACCATCTCACAGAGCTTTGCCATCATAGAAACAGCAGAGACAGGGGCCTGTGGCGATGGGAGAATGGTGTGACTGGCGAGAACGGCAGGTATGAGCGTCAATTCGTCGGGAGGTGCCGTTTTGTGGTACCAGCAGTCTCTAGTCCTTAATGCTGCGAATACTGAGTTTAATGCTAAGTTTTTTTGGCAGATAGATGGCTCAATGGATAATTTCCGACAGGTCAGATCTGATTTTGATCATTTTTTCTGATCGATTTTCTCATAGAAGTACAGATAAAAGGAAAGAGGCGCCCTGGAATGTATAAAATGGATTAAAACCAGTTTAAAATCGAAAAAAGTGAGGTGCCTTACATCTGAGAAATTCTTGTATGAACAAAGAATTTTATTTAGCACAGGCAACGCATTTCGTGGGTCTCAGCCTGCTTCCTCAGGCCAATCACAGTGCCAATTAGAAGAAAAAACAATAGCAAAGGGAGTCTCCTCATTTACTTTTCATAGAAGTAAATGTAAATTGAGAAAAATGATCGGAAAATCAATCGGCCAGTAAATCTGCTGGAAAAAACTTGTCATGTATTGCCAGCATTAGGGGCCAGAGAATGCTGGTACACAAGGGGTTAATTTGCCAGATCAACACATTTTGTCTAAAATACAAAAATATTGAAATCTCTCATGCAAAGCATGTGAAGAAATTGAATGGCATTTCCATTGTAAATACTATGTACTGTATATTCTGGCATATAAGACTACTTTTTAACCGTTGAAAATCGTCTGAAAAGTCAGGGGTCATTTTATACGCCCGGTGCCATTGATGCGGGGTGATATGCCCTATCCTGTTACCGACTCTCAGATCTCGCTGCTGAGGACTGTAGTGAAGCGGCACAGGCACACATGTGCAAGATCTGAGAGGCAGAGAAGGAGGTAAATAGGACACAAGGGTGGGCCAGAAAGGTGAAAGAGGCGAGTTTTATGGGCACAGCACAATCTATTCTTCTATACCGCTCTGATAAACAGGTAGACCAGGAGAGCTGACCAATCCACTTAGGGAGAGTTGACCAATCCAACCAGTCAATCGCCTATATACTGTTATATACTGGGTACCACATACAGTACAGTACCAGTATCTGTTCATACATAGCACCAGTATATGATGTTTTTTAAATTTTTATTCGGTGTGCGTTGGAAGAGGGGTAGTATTATACGGCGAGTAGAAGTATAAGACTCCCCCCCCTCCCCGTGATGTCTTTTCAAGCCCGCCCCCTCCTGGCTTTGCATTCCTGCTACGAGGATACATAGCAGGAAATCAGAGCCACAAGGAGGCAGACTTGGGCTTGAAAAGATATCACTGAAGACTGACTCAGCTATAATCATTCCGGGGCAAAGCTAGACTGAATGCTCAGTCGGGGATTCTCATCAGAGCTGATAACAGGCAGACTCAGCAGTGAAGAATGAAACAAAGAGCGGAGATGTTTTTATTTTTTTGTCACAAGTTAGCGGGAAAATTGATTTTAATAGTTTTTTTTCCCAAAGTGTCATTTTCCGCTAACTTGTGACAAAAAATAAAATCTTCTATGAACTCACCATACTCCGTACGGAATACCTTTGGGTGTCTTCTTTCTAGAATGGGGTCATTTGTGGGGTTCCTATACTGCCCTGGCATTTTAGGGGCCCTAAACCGTGAGGAGTAGTCTTGAAACCAAATGTCGCAAAATGACCTGTGAAATCCTAAAGGTACTCATTGGACTTTGGGCCCCTTAGCGTACTTAGGGTGTAAAAAAGTGCCACCGCTGTACTCAGGAGAAGTAGTATAATGCGTTTTGGGGTGTATTTTTACACATACCCATGCTAAGTGGGAGAAATCTCTCTGTAAATGACAATTGTTTGATTTTTTTACACACAATTGTCCATTTACATAGAAATTTCTCCCACCCAACATGGGTATGTGTAAAAATACACCCCAAAACACATTATACTACTTTTCCTGAGTACGGCGGTACCACATGTGTGACACTTTTTTGCAGCCTAGGTGCGCTAAGGGGCCCAACGTCCTATTCACAGGTCATTTTGAAGCATTTGTTTTCTAGACTACTCCTCGCGGTTTAGGGCCCCTAAAATGCCAGGGCAGTATAGGAACCCCACAAGTGACCCCATTTTAGAAAGAAGACACCCCAAGGTATTCCGTTAGGTGTATGGCGAGTTCATAGAAGATTTTATTTTTTGTCACAAGTTAGTGAAAAATGACACTTTGTGAAAAAAAAACAATAAAAATTAATTTCCGCTAACTTTTGACAAAAAATAAAATCTTCTATGAACTCGTCATACACCTAACAGAATACCTTGGGGTGTCTTTTTTTCTAAAATGGGGTCACTTGTGGGGTTCCTATACCGCCCTGGCATTTTACAGGCCCAAAACCGTGAGTAGTCTGGAAACCAAATGTCTCAAAATGACTGTTCAGGGGTATAAGCATCTGCAAATTTTGATGACAGGTGGTCTATGAGGGGGTGAATTTTGTGGAACCGGTCATAAGCAGGGTGGCCTTTTAGATGACAGGTTGTATTGGGCCTGATCTGATGGATAGGAGTGCTAGGGGGGTGACAGGAGGTGATTGATGGGTGTCTCAGGGGGTGGTTAGAGGGGAAAATAGATGCAATCAATGCACTGGGGAGGTGATCGGAAGGGGGTCTGAGGGTTTGGCCGAGTGATCAGGAGCCCACACGGGGCAAATTGGGGCCTGATCTGATGGGTAGGTGTGCTAGGGGGTGACAGGAGGTGATTGATGGGTGTCTCAAGGTGTGATTAGAGGGGGGAATAGATGCAAGCAATGCACTGGCGAGGTGATCAGGGCTGGGGTCTGAGGGCATTCTGAGGGTGTGGTCGGGTGATTGAGTGCCCTAGGGGCAGATAGGGGTCTAATCTGATAGGTAGCAGTGACAGGGGGTGATTGATGGGTAATTAGTGGGTGTTTAGGGTAGAGAATAGATGGAAACACTGCGCTTGGGTGGTGATCTGATGTCGGATCTGCGGGCGATCTATTGGTGTGGGTGGGTGATCAGTTTGCCCGCAAGGGGCAGGTTAGGGGCTGATTGTTGGGTGGCAGTGACAGGGGGTGATTGGCAGGTGATTGACAGGTGATCAGTGGGTTATTACAGGGAAGGACAGATGTAAATATTGCACTGGCGAATTGATAAAGGGGGGTCTGAGGGCAATCTGAGCGTGTGGGCGGGTGATTGGGTGCCCGCAAGGGGCAGATTAGGGTCTGATCTGATAGGTAACAGTGACAGGTAGTGATAGGGGGTGATTGATGGGTGATTGATGGGTAATTAGTGGGTGTTTAGAGAAGATAACAGATGTAAACGATACATTTGGGAGGTAATCTGACGGCGGGTTTGCGGGCGATCTAATGGTGTGGGTGGGTGATCAGATTGCCCGCAAGGGGCAGGTTAGGGGCTGATTGATGGATGGCAGTGACAGGGGGTGACAGATGGGTGATAGGTGATTGGCAGGTGATTGACAGGTGATCAGTGGGTTATTACAGGGAAGAACAGATGTAATTAATGCACTGGTGAATTGATAAGGGGGAGTCAGAGGGCAATCTGAGCGTGTGGGCGGGTGATTGGGTGCCCGCAAGGGGCAGATTAGGGTCTGATCTGATAGGTAAAAGTGACAGGTGGTGATAGGGGGTGATTGATGGGTAATTAGTGGGTGTTTAGAGGAGAGAATAGATGTAAACAATGGATTTGGGAGGTGATCTGATGTCGGATCTGTGGGCGATCTATTGGTGTGGGGGGGTGATCAGATTGCCCGCAAGGGGCAGGTTAGGGGCTGATTGATGGGTGGCAGTGACAGGGGGTGATTGACGGGTGATTGACAGGTGATCAGGGGGATAGATGCATACAGTAAACAGGGGGGGTGGTGGTCTGGGGGGGGGGGTCTGGGGAAAATCTGAGGGGTGGGGGGATAAAAAAAAATAGCGTTGACAGATAGTGACAGGGAGTGATTGATGGGTGATTAGGGGGGTGATTGGGTGCAAACAGGGGTCTGGGGGGTGGGCAGGGGGGGGTCTGATGGGTGCTGTGGGCGATCTGGGGCAGGGGGGGGAGAAATCAGTGTGCTTGGGTGCAGACTAGGGTGGCTGCAGCCTGCCCTGGTGGTCCCTCGGACACTGGGACCACCAGGGCAGGAGGCAGCCTGTATAATACACTTTGTAAACATTACAAAGTGTATTATACACTTTGTATGCGGCGATCGCGGGGTTAACATCCCGCCGGCGCTTCCGTATAGCCGGCGGGATGTTGCGGCGAGCGAGCGGTGACAGGCGCCGGCGGAGCATCGCGTCACGGATGACGCGATCGCTCCGCCCATGCCCTTAGAAGGACCGCCGCCTCTGTGGGTGAGCCGGTCCTTCAGGGCTCCACTTCCCGGCCGCCTCTGTGCGTTAGGCGGTCGGGAAGTGGTTAAAGAGATACTGAAGTCTCTTAAAAATCCTTTTTTTTTTAATCACAAAATTTTGTTTAACATATTAGCCCTAACTAAACTGCCGCATCCCCGCCGCTGTACACTATCTAAATCCCCCCAAACTCTCCCTCCCTCTCCCCTGCAAAATCCATGACTTTCTTGGTCGTGGATTTTGCTTCCCTGTGCGCTTCCATGAGAGGCAGAGCTGTGAGCTGCAGCTCTGCCTCTACAAGGGTCTATCAGCGGCGGACCTCTGCCCTTCCCCCGCCCCTCTCAGTAAAGGAAGACTGAGAGGGGAGGAGGAGAGGCGGCGATCCGGGCTGACAGACGCGCTGAGAGGCAGAGGTGCAGCTCACAGCTCTGCCTCTCATGGAAGCGCTGCCCGGATTGCCACAAGGCGAGTTAGGGGGGATTTACATAGTGTACAGCGGTGGGGATGCGGCGGTTTAGTTAGGGCTAATATGTTAAACAATATTTTGGGATAAAAAAAGGATTTTTAAGAGACTTCAGAGTCTCTAAGTCCCCTTGGGGCCACTCATCCCTCGCCGTTTCCGTGTGGTGGCTCCTTTCACCCGCAATAAAGCCCAAAAGCCTGGCTGAGCCGCACTTTATCGTGCATGCGGGCTGGGTGCGTGCTTGCTCAATACTACATGAGATGAAGCACGACTCAGCCAGGCTTTCGGGCACTATTGCAGGTGAAAGGAACCACCCGGGGAGACGGCGACAGACGAGCAACCTCAAGGGGGCTTAGGAAAGCCCCAGGTAAGTATGGAACCTGAGACGCTTCTCGTCTCAGGTTCTCTTTAAGTACTCCTGTGACTTTACTTAAAAAACTAAAACAGATACAGACCTCAAGAGGGGGCAGCCTCTGGATGCTAATGAGGCTCCCCATCCTCCTCAGCCAGCCTGATCCAGCGCTGGCTCCACCAGAGAAGCAGCCAAAATAATATTTACACTGGGCCTGCACACAAGCTCATTAGCAGCTTCCCCCTATAGCAGAAATAGCCAAGCCCTATAGGGACTGCTCTATTGCACACAAAGATGGCAAGTATCTGCACAATAGAGTGGACCCAATCAGGCTCGGCTATTTCTGCTGAGGCTCGAGGGAAGGCCACTAGTGAGCTCCTGCAGGAGTGGTGACAAGCAGAATTTAGGGGGATGTTATACACAAGATAAAAATAGTATGGTTCCACCCCTATATCAATATAATACAGACATCTCACAGTGGGGTTTTCCTTAAACCAAATTCTCTTATTTATTCTTCATATACAGTCTCTTCAGATCGCCAACATGGCATGTAGATACAAAAAACTAGACATCCAATTCACATAGAAAGACTGCCTGACACGTGTTTCACGGCCAAAAGCCGCTTCCTCAGAGGCACACTGTATTCAAACATCCGTGTGTCTATGTGGAGTATCACCGCAATCTGAAGTTTGAAGAGAGGTTGCATTCAGCGACGATATAAAACGTCCCTGGGCTGCAAGAGACCCAGGGACGTTTTATATCGTCACTCAATGCAACCTCTGTTCAAACTTCAGATTGCGGTGATACTCCACATAGACACACCGATGTTTGAATACAGTGTGCCTCTGAGGAAGCGGCTTTTGGCCGTGAAACACGTGTCAGGCAGTCTTTCTATGTGAATTGGATGTCTAGTTTTTTGTATCTACATGCCATGTTGGCGATCTGAAGAGACTGTATATGAAGAATAAATAAGAGTATTTGATTCAAGGAAAACCCCGCAGAATTTTGGGGGAGCCAGCCCTGGATTCCATCTGCTGAGGAGGACATAAAGGAAATCTTTAGGATCCAGCCGACATGCGACTTACCCTGCTCCTGCGTTAATTACTATTCCCCCTCCAGATCCACGTGGATGGTGGGGAATGATGTAATTCGGTTGCCAGCTACTGCTGGCAGGGCAAATTTTTACAGTAGTAAAAATTACTTCCGCTCAGTCTTCTGACGGCGCTGAAGTTACTCACTGTGCATTGCTATACCCATAATTCCTATTACGGTCTATGGTGGCACCAGCTGTGCCCAAATCCCCTGCTCTGTAATGCATGTGTTCGCTTTGGAGATGTACTGTGCGCTCGTTCAATAAATGCTGAAGAGAAGGTTGCTCTGCCAAATAGATCAGATCCCTTCCCCACCACGCGCGTACCGCATCGTCTTGCCTCACCACCAACACAGAACTCAGGGAACTGGAGGAAGCCGTGGGCCCAACAACAGGAGATGCGGCCAGGAGACCCCCGCAAGAGCATGCAACTAGGTGAGACTGGCAGGGCGGATGCTGTCCTTCACAGTCTTGATCCTGCCCTCTATATCTGATACCCAGGACCATAGATTTTGTCAGTCCTGTCGCAGCAGCAGGACATCTGATTTTACCTTCTCCAGCTGTGCAGTGACTGAAGCTGGACTGACAGGATGAGACATCTTCAAATATTTGCTTTAGTGATGTCGCTGAGGCCTTGTCGCCTGATGAAGTGAAACCATCTTGAACACTCCAAAACGTTTTCAGCTTTGCAGCAGCCTCTGAGCCCCGGCAGGTCATGTTTACCAGCAGCACCTCTATGGATCCAGAACAATTTAATGCTGCCAGTGTAGCAAGCCAGTTACAAAGGTATACTGCTGCTAAGGATCACATCACTGATCAATGCGACGGTAGCTCTTTAAAAATGTGTTATCACACCATGCTCCTCAGGCCACACCCCCAAAATAAGTTTGATATGTCATAGTTACTTACCCTTCATTACCGTCCATCCCGTGCTTCGCACTAGTCCTGTCAATGCATTTGCAAGTCTAGGCCGCATGTGCGCAGAATGAATAAGCTTGTGCTTGGAACTACTCGGGATGCAAGTAGTTCAAAAGAGCTATTTGGTTGCATAGTTTTTTGGAAGTAGCGCAGAAATGAGAAAATTACTCTGGTCCATAAGATCAAAAACCCCTTAATGGTGAAGTGCTTAAAATTGTAGGCTAAACGGTACAGGTATACTGGATCCAAAAAGAACCATGTGTTTGAGATCGCTGGATCCAGGCTGGGTAATGTATAAACGGGGGATGAGGGGTTTTCGGGCATTTGGTTCTCAACACATGGTATGCAAATGAGGAGTTAAGGGGGTACTTGAACTTGTTTTAGACAGTCTATTACAATCAGTTTAGGGTTTCAAAGAAAATAAAAATGATAACTCATACTCAAACCTGAAAAGTATTTTAGTTAATTAAAACATAGGGAACATAGGAAAGCATTTATATACAACTATACAGTACGCCTAACAAATATAGAAGTGTCAAGGGGTACTCGAGTTGACATTCACAACAGGGGGAACTCATCAGACATCATAAAAGGGGTACGGGTTGTAATAATCTTGAGAAACAATGGTTTAGGTGATGGGCCAGGTGCTTAATTTCAGAGGCCTTGTGATATATATACACCGTATTTTTCGGAATATAAGACGTACTTTTTCTTCCCCAAAACTAGGAGGAAAAAGTGGGTGCAACTTATATTCTAAAAGTACGGTATTAGGGCCCCAAAATATACTTACCGGAGCCTGTCACCGCGATCCTGTCCTCCTCCGCCTGACTGCCGCCATCCAAGGGTCATCCGAGGGTCCCAGCTGTGGTTACCTGAGGGTCCCAGCCATCCCATCCAGAATCCCGGCTCTTCAGTGTCCCAGCCGCCAGATCGTCTTCACTGCAGACTACAGCCTTGCGGTAATTACGCGCTGCTGCCCCACTGACATCCTCCATAGTAACGGCGTCCTCTTCCTAGTTACAGTGCCCCCTTCTGTGTGACGAGCGGCGCATGTGCGCCGGGGTCACGCATGACGTCAGGCGCACGTGCGCCACTCGTCACACAGAAGGGGGCACTGTAACTAGGAAGAGGACGCCGTTACTATGGAGGATGTCAGCGGGGCAGCAGCGTGTGATTACCGCATGGCTGCAGTCTGCAGGGAAGACGATCTGGCGGCTGGGATACTAAATAGGCCGGGATTCTGGGACCCTCGGATGACCATGGCTGGGACCCTCTGATGGCGACAGTCAGGCGGAGGAGGAGAGGATCGCGGCGGCAGGATCAATGAGATGCTGCAGTGTAGTGTAGTTTGTGTTGGGTGCAGGATTTAGTTAGTGAAGTGTAGTGTAGTGTAGTGTAGTGTAGTTTGGCTGCAGGGGTTAGTTAGTGAAGTGTAGTTGGTGGGGGCAGCAGGGGTAAGTGAAGTGTAGTGTAGAAGGATTTAGTGTAGATAGAGACTCTATCTATCTATCTATCTATCTATCTATCTATCTATCTATCTATCTATCTATCTATCTATCTATCTATCTATCTATCTATCTATCCACATATACACACACACAGGATCTTCTCAAAAAATTAGCATATTGTGATAAAGTTCATTATTTTTGTAATGTACTGATAAACATTAGACTTTCATATATTTTAGATTCAAATACACACAACTGAAGTAGTTCAAGCCTTTTATTGTTTTAATATTGGTGATTTTGGCAAACAGCTCATGAAAACCCCAAATTCCTATCTCAAAAAATTAGCATATTTCATCTGACCAATAAAAGACAAGTGTTTTTAAAACAAAAAAAGTCAACCTTCAAATAATTATGCTCAGTTATGCACTCAATACTTGGTCGGGAATCCTTTTGCATAAATGACTGCTTCAATGCGGCTTGGCATGGAGGCAATCAGCCTGAGGCACTGCTCAGGTGTTATGGAGGCCCAGGATGCTTCGATAGCGGCCTTAAGCTCATCCAGAGTATTGGGTCTTGCGTCTCTCAACTTTCTCTTCACAATATCCCACAGATTCTCTATGGGGTTCAGGTCAGGAGAGTTGGCAGGCCAATTGAGCACAGTAATCCCATGGTCAGTAAACCATTTACCAGTGGTTTTGGCACTGTGAGCAGGTGCCAGGTCGTGCTGAAAAATGAAATCTTCATCTCCATAAAGTTTTTCAGCAGATGGAAGCATGAAGTGCTCCAGAATCTCCTGATAGCTAGCTGCATTGACCCTGCCCTTGATAAAACACAGTGGACCAACACCAGTAGCTGACATGGCACCCCAGACCATCACTGACTGTGGGTACTTGACACTGGACTTCAGGCATTTTGGCATTTCCCTCTCCCCAGTCTTCCTCCAGACTCTGGCACCTTGATTTCCGAATGACATGCAAAAGTTGCTTTCATCTGAAAAAAGTACTTTGGACCACTGAGCAACAGTCCAGTGCTGCTTCTCTGTAGCCCAGGTCAGGCGCTTCTGCCGCTGTTTATGGATCAAAAATGGGTTCATGCTTCCATCTGCTGAAAAGCTTTAAGGAGATGAAGATTTCATTTTTCAGCACGACCTGGCACCTGCTCACAGAGCCAAAACCACTGGTAAATGGTTTACTGACCATGGTATTACTGTGTTTAATTGGCCTGCCAACTCTCCTGACCTGAACCCCATAGAGAATCTGTGGGATATTGTGAAGAGAAAGTTGAGAGAGGCAAGACCCAACACTCTGGATGAGCTTAAGGCCTCTATTGAAGCATCCTGGGCCTCCATAACACCTGAGCAGTGCCACAGGCTGATTGCCTCCATGCCACGCCGCATTGAAGCAGTCATTTCTGCAAAAGGATTCCCGACCAAGTATTGAGTGCATAACTGAACATCATTATTTGAAGGTTGACTTTTTTTGTTTTAAAAACACTTTTCTTTTATTGGTCGGATGAAATATGCTAATTTTTTGAGATAGGAATTTTGGGTTTTCATGAGCTGTATGCCAAAATCATCAATATTAAAACAATAAAAGGCTAATGTTTATCAATACATTACAGAAAATAATGAACTTTATCACAATATGCTAATTTTTTGAGAAGATCATATATATATATATATATATATATATATATATATATATATATATATATATATATATATATATATATATATATATATATATATATATATATATATATATATATATATATATATATATATATATATATATATATATATAGCGCTGTGCTCGCAACCGTGGACATCTGGAGCACCAATTACAGTTAAATTGAAGAAAGTACCCGTGGCATAACTGAGGTAGAAGATATGACAAAATACAACTCTTATGATTTTGTACAAGGAGTATATGAAAAAAAAAAAACACAAACCAATTTAATTCACATTACTCAAGGCATTAAAGGAAATCTTAAGTGTATAGGTGCCTGTATATATATATATATATATATATATATATATATATATATATATATATATATATATATATATATAAAATTTTTCAGGATGTAAGGAATCAAACAACAAACCTAGGAACAAACTTGGAAAATTAAATGACACTGACATGACATATGAGCATGTGTACCTCAGTGAGCATAGCCTCAAAAACACTGATAAAGAGATTCGGGGGGGGGGGGTACTGTGGAGTTTAGAGGGGGTTAGGTAAGATCTGTGGCTTATTTTTAAGTCTTAATCAGAGTAATGTAGGCCCTGATTAACTAACCTACAGTGAGGTTTTACCGTTACTACTGCTGGCAGAGTAGGCCGCGTTGCCTAATTAGCGTGACCCACTTTACCCAAGCACCCCAAGTGTAGAGCAAGAGTTATCTTAGCAACGCTCGTATTACTTAGTTAATGTGGGTCACGCTAGTTAGGCAATGTGCGCTACACTGTCAGAGCTAGTAACAGCAATCTTACTGTGTAGGTTAGTGAATCAGGGTCATAGACTGCCTTCCGTTACCCTTTCAAAGTAGTGTTTCCACCTAGGAGTCACTCATTTGCTGTATATCACTACCATTGGGTCCTTCGGGCCGGTTCACACGGACGCTTGGCAGCGTTTACCGCCAAGCGTTCGGGACTCGTCGGCTAAACGCTCCCATTCAAGTGAATGGGAGCGTTTAGCATCATGCGGTTACCGGCGATTACGCAAACGCAGCGTTCTGATCACAATTTAACGCACCGCTTCTGCCGGCCCTAGAAGCAGCATGCGGCGTCCAGGGCCGGCTAGCCGCCGCGGCTTTATGTCCCCTTGCGGGGACGAGAAACGCTGATCGCGACGGGACGCAGGCGATCACCGTACCGCCGACCCCGAACGAGACGTCACAGGACGACGCGGCTTCCCAGCTGCCTCAACGCCGCCTGTCGTCCGTGTGAACCGGCCCTTGGGGTGACCAGTGAAAACACTGTACAGATAAGTAATCACACTCCCAAGATAAGGAATGTTTGATCACACTGCACAACTCAAAAAATGTGAGTTGTAATTTGGATGGTAGAAGACCTACTGAAGATTAGTAATAATATATTGATCTGATATCTTGGTTCTACAAGTGGAAGTCCCAAACAATGTGCTAAAAGTACTTTGGCACGGGTTTTGGACAGATGTGGTGAGGGGTTTCTTTCCATTCCTTGTCATACTTCAGCTCCCATTAAAGTGGATCCGAGATGAACTTTTACTCATTGCATAATTGTGTTCCTTTCATATAGTTTATAGGGCCTTCCTCAAGCCAAAGACTTTTTTTGGGTTTGTTTTAACCTCCTGAGCGTTACGCCGCTCAGGAGGTTTTGCCAGTTTGTGCCCCCTAGTCTCCCCCAGAGATCCCATGCCTGAAAACCCTATAGCTAGCACTAGGCTAGCTAGTACAAATGCCCAAAACCCCCCATCCCCCGTTTATACATTACCCAGCCTGGAGCCAGCGATCGGCGCAGCCTCCCCGTACAGCTCCGGTCTTCAATATGGGGAAGATCGCACATGACGTCATGATATCATTCGCAACCCCGATCCTCCCCATAGAGAGACCGAAGCTGTGCAGGGAGGCTGCACGATCGCTGGATCCGGGGGGGGGGGGGGGGGAGATAATGTATTTTAAGAGGGGGGCTCAGGGGGTTCCTGGCACTTGTACTAACTAGCCTAGTGTTAACTAAAGGGTTTTCAGTCATGGGATCTAATTTATTCTGCGTGGGGGACTCCTGGGGCCAGGAAGCGGTATGCCCGACAACCGCTAAGGAGGTTAATACTCAAATTCCCTATAAACTAAACAAGCCTCACCCACAGCTCCTTTTGTGCCTTGGCACTCTAGAGCCCCGTCTGCACGGGGAGATGTGGAGGCGATCCGGCGGCTTGATTAGCCGCCAGATCGCCTCTTCCGCATCCCCGCGCGTACCCGCCGCACGTCGGATTCGATCCGCCCTCGTACCCGACCGGTGCCGCTTATCTTCCGCTCGATTCCCTGCCATTGTCCCCTCGTGGGGAACGAGCAGGGAATCGGCAGTGGCAAGATCCGACCTGTCGGATCTTATCAATCGAGCCGCATCATCTTATCAATCGAGCCCATCGCTGCCTCATCTACGCATGTAGATGAGGCTTTACAGCAATGTTGCAAGGGCTTATGGGAGCTCAGTCTGGGCAGGAGGAGAAGGTGTTACTAGCCATAGATTTCAGAGGGGGGGGGGGGGAGGAAGGAACATTTTTGCTTTAAGGTGATGTCTCAAAAGAAATTAACTTTCAAAAAACGTTAAATCTTCCAGGAACAGCTCTGTGCTCACAACCGTGGACATCTGGTGCACCAATTACAGTTTCATTGAAGACAGTACCCGTGGCATAACTGATGTAGAAGATATGACAAAAAATACAACTTATGATTTTGTACAAGGATTTAAAAAAACAAAACAAAACGAAAACAATTGAATTCACATTACTCAAGGCAGTAAAGGAAATCTTAAGTGATTTAAACTTCAGTTTAACTTACTTGGGCTTCATCCAGCCCCCTATAGTCCCTTCAGTTCCTCGCTGTCCTCCTGGTCTGAGCTGCTCTGCCGCTGTGCCCCTCTGAAACCTGGCAAACTGAGCCTTGTCACGTGCTACTGAGCATGAGCTACTCCTCGATTGCGCTCTTATACCAAAAAGAGCTCTGCGCTTGCGTCGTTCATATAACTTGTAGTTAATTATAAGAGCTGCACAAGTAAAGGACCAGTCACACAGCTGGGGCCACACATGCACAGTAGCCCACGATGGGCACAGCGGCAGAACAAATCAGACTGGGAGGACAGCAAGGGACCTGAAGGACTACAGGGGGTGGAAGAAGCCTCAGGCAAGTTAAACTGAACTTTTCTAGGTCACTTAAGATTTCCTTTACTCACCTAAAAGGAAAATAACTTATCAGTAAGCTATATTTAAATGGACTCAAATCCACCTGTATGATAACTTACCTCATCTCTTATCCAGTTTGTCCCTTCTAAGGTCCTTAGAGAAGTTTTGTATTTTTTATATGGACCCACACTAGCTTCCACTTTACAGTCGATACTTGTGAAACAATTTGTAAACTGAAATGATAATAAAACATTTTTTTATCCTTATATTGCCTTTGTATCAAGAGCACAATGGTGAAAGCAAAAAAAGAAAAAAATATATAGCGTCTTTTTCGGACTATAAGGCGGATCGCCTTATAATCCGAAAAAGACGCTATATAGACACAACTTGGTTTAGAGGGCAAAAGCTAGGGGGAAAGAATGTTAATGATCCAGGAGCATCTTGTAGATGTTCTCTCCCAATAACTGTCCTCCTGTGTCCCATTCTGTCCCCAATGTGTCCTCTTTGCTCCCCCTAGGTGTCCCACTATGCATCACCCTGTTGCCTGTGTCCCCTCCTGTTCCCTTCCTGGCCTCCCCCATATCTTTTCCACTCCTGTGCCCCCACATCTCTCCTCTACTCCCATAGGTCTCCTCCATGTCCCTTTCTAGCTCTCCACTCACGTGTCCCCTCCTGGCCCCCGCATGTCTGCTCCGTTCCGTGTCCCTGCCTGGCTCCCAGCTAGTCTTCTCCTCTCCCAAGTCCCCTCCTGGTCCCCAGCTGGTCTCCTACACTCACTTGTCCCCTCCTGGCCCGCGCACATCTACTCTGTTACCCCTACTAGCCCCCGCATGTCTCATCCGCTCCCCTGCTGAGACCATCGGGGGCCGGATGGCCACAAAGGGGGACAAGGCAGGGAGTCCCCGACATCGTGGCAGATTGGCATCGATCACAAATCGGGGACTCCCTGTCTTTGGAATATAAGGAGCAGGGACTTTTTCTCATTTTTGGGGGAGAAAAAGTGAATCTTATATTCCAATATAGCCACCAGACTAACCATGACCAGTGCCATTTGCACGAAGATGCAGAAACGGGCAAAGAAGGTCAATATCCAAGAACATGCCAATCATCTATTCAAACATGCTAAAATGGGCCAACCGGGCCGAGATACAGGCAAAAGAGGGCCAACATTGTCCAAACATTTAAAACAGTGCCAACTGGCCAATTTGTTTGACAAAAGCAGTACAAGAGTATTTAAATAGCACAAGTATGCCAAGAGGAATCCAAAATTCCTTCCTCTAGGTATCCATGCAAGGCAGTTTTTTTTTCCCAACATGTACACAAATTTGGACACCATCTGTGTCTTCTACCAAGGCAACATAAGAACATTGGTTTTCTAATTCTGAATGGTATATTGTGCTGTATGGTGTATTCTTTGCATAGGTATGGTCCATTTCAGTTGAGAAATTTTCAACATCCATTTTGCCATCCACTTCTGATAAGTTGATGAAGTCCCTATCTGAAAATGTCTCAACACGTCCAGTGTCTTGCTGACTCAAGAGATCCTCAGGTTTAATCCTTTTGGAGAGAGGCTCAAGGGGAACATTTCCGATCCAGCTTCCAAACTCTTCAGCCATTGCATTGATGTGATGCAAAATGTCACTGCCCTTTGTTGTTTCTCCGTCTGATATGGTTTCAGTTGTGTGAAGATGGAGGCAATCTGTCAGATCATCTTCTGCAGTTTGAAGGGTTTCCTCAGTTTCTGCCTTCAGTGACATAGAATCACAATAAGACAATTCATTTTTTTGGGACAAAGTCAGTTTACCTTTTTCTTCTCCTGCAAATACAGGTTCTTCCATTGGGTTATCAATTGAGTTTAGTTGATGTAAAGGCCTTTTAAACGGTTTGAGGTGTGATACATTCACTTTACTCTTCAGGATGTCTCCCTTACTATTCTTAAGGCTCACCATTTTGCCATTCATACCAATAATTCTATAAGGCCCGGAAAAGTCTAGTTCTATACGTCGTCTTTTTCGTCCACAGAATAAAAGCACTTCATCATCAATATTAAATGTGACATTTTTGTATTTTTCTTGTTGTCTTGCCAAGTAAGCACAGTTTTGTCTAGAATGTAATTCCTGCATGTTTTCATCAGCCTTTTGTTTTGCATCTGCCATTTTTTCAACTTTGTTGTTTAGGTACTCTGCAGATTGTTGCTCGTCTGCAATCAAGGTGAAGGTCAACTGAAAAAAAAAAAATAGAGGTGAGTAATTAAAGCAACATGCTTTCTACATCATTTACATTTCAGGATACAATACTTGCTGTATAACCAGGAAAAAACATGTTTTTGACCATTTAAAAACGGTAGTAACTATCAGCAAGGCATACTGATGAAATTAAGGAAAAGTTAACATACATATTGTTCCAGCAGCAGATGCTGTTCCAATGTAGGCTTAAGAAGAGGTTAAGTTAACACCATAACTAACACTCGCACATTCAAAACAAAAGGTGCATAGACACCTTAAACCTTCCACTGCTTGAACTGAACTAAATTGGGCAAGTGACACTGTGGTGCTTTTATGTCTCACTAATCAAAAAGCTTTTTGTACCTACAGACAAGGGCAAACAGATTATCCCTGTTGGGCAGGCTAAAGCTACATACGCTCTACGCATGTCTAACAAGCGCACAACGTGCACATGACCACCCACAGGACCTGACAAATCGCACGACCTGTATGTCTACATGTCTGGATGGATAAATGACCAACTCATTTACATCCTGCACATGCAAGCGGAACGATAAACTACACATTGAAAACAAGTACAAGTCGTTTACAAGTCAATCAAATGTCTTGTACACACGCAAATGTCTTGTACACAACAGTCGTGTGAAAAGATCCGACAGTTGGATCGTTCAAAACGCCTGTTATCAGTCGTTCTACAAGTTATTTGCAGGCATACATGCCTGATTGTTGTCCAACAGTCTAAAATCAGGCAGTGTGGTTAAGCGTGTGTACGTGTTAAAGGCTCATAAACATGTAACAATCTGTCCAACTATCTTCCAAACTTGTATGTTGGAAGATAAGCTGTGTGTGTACAGCTGACAAAACCAGATGACCAACTGATAACCGGTTGTTTGCCAGATCTAAGCGGTGGATCAATCTGACCAACTATCAGGCAGGTTGGGATGAGTGTACAAGGTCTTTTGAACAACTCTATTGTTTTTGAACGCGGACATGTTGTGAAATTTGTCATTTAGCTTGCATGCATAGTATTTAAGCAAGTTGGTTGTTTAGTTGGTTGGCGTGTGTGTACATATTTGTCAGGTATACAATTTGTTGTGTGGTTGTTCATGTTGTGCGGTTGGTTGTGCATAAAGTTGGACGTGTGTACAAGCCTTAGGTAAAGGAACAATGGACAAATTCACTAACTTCATTTATATATCCAGTATGCTTGATCTCAAATTACAGCAGGGGACTACTATGATCACACTAGGTTCTTTGCTGACGTGACTTTGAAATGTCTCCTCTCATAACTGCCCTTTAGCATGTTGAGTTTGGTTAAACAGTTAAAGCAATGCAGTATGGAATTAGATGCGTAAATATTTTACACGTAACCTAAAGGTTAACGTTTTGGGTTTTTAAAAAGCATTATTTATACAGACAGTATATAAATCAGTTTACAAACAGACATTTTAAATTGGCTTTAAAAAGATATTTTAAGATTTAAATTCTTAGCTTTTTGGTGAAAAATATGTATTCAGCTATAATGAGTGCTGGCTTTGCTTGAACAGTTTATGGATTAATGATAGATTAAACTTCAGGTATCAAATCTCAGCTACAGCAGAATCCCTTTATAGTAAACTCCAAAAGGAGTTTGCATAAGTGTACTACTATATATCAGAAATAATCATACTCAAGCATATAAAGTATAGTATAGTACTGTATCTTAACCACTTAAAGGGAATGTCCAAGCAAAATAAAAAAAATGAGTTTCACTTACCTGGGGCTTCTACCAGCCCCATGCAGCCACCCTGTGCCCTCGTAGTCACTCACTGCTGCTCCAGTCCTCCGCTGGCAGCTTGCTGACCTCGGAGGTCGGCGGGACGCATTGCGTACATTCTTACGCATTCCCGCTAGTGCAGGAACATTAACACATACATTTGTACGCATTACTGGTTCAATGCGTAAAAATGTACGCATTGAACCAGTAACGCGTAAAAATGTATGTGTTAATGTTCCTGCACTAGCGGGAATGCGTAAAAATGTACGCAATGCGTCCCGCCGACCTCCGAGGTCGGCAAGCTGCCAGTGGGGGACTGGAGCAGCAGTGAGTGACTACGAGGGCACAGGATGGCTGCATGGGGCTGGTAGAAGCCCCAGGTAAGTGAAACTCATTTTTTTTATTTTGCTTGGACATTCCCTTTAAGCCCTCAGTCGTTTTCACTTCATGCATCTGAGCAATGTTCACCTCCCATTCATTAGCCTATAACTTTATCACTACTTATCACAATGAACTGATCTATATCTTGTTTTTTCCGCCACCAATTAGGCTTTCTTTGGGTAGTACATTTTGCTAAGAGCTACCTTACTGTAAATACATTTTAACAGTAAGAATAAGAAAAAAACTGAAAAATGCATTATTTCTCAGTTTTTGGCCATTATAGTTTTAAAATAATATATGCCTCCATAATTAAAACCAACATGTTGTATTTGCCCATTTGTCCCGGTTATTTCACCGTTTAAATTATGTCCCTATCACAATGTATGACGACAATATTTTATTTGGAAATAAAAAAAGCATTTTTTCCGTTTTGCATCCATCACTATTTAAACAAGCTTATAAAAAAAAATAAATATAAAGATAAAAATATTTCATCTTTACATAGATATTTAACCACTTTACCACCAGCGGTGCGGATATCTCCATCCCTTTTTCGACCCTGTCAACACCAGGGACGGAGATATCCGCACCTCCCGCCGCTGTGCACGCGCCCCTGCCGCCGCCCGCTCGGAGATCAATGAACGGGAAAAATTGTGAAATAAAACAGTTTCCCAGCCTCATAACTTCCTGCAAGCGTACTTCCAACGCTTACAGGTCGCATAAACAAAGGGTATAACACGGTTACTTTATAAACTATGGGCTTGCAATTAGGGATGGACATAAAACTGAAAAAAATGCACCTTTATTTCCAAATAAAATATTGGCGCCAAACATTGTGATAGGGACATAATTTAAATGGTTTTATAACCGGGACAAATGGGCAAATACATTTCATGGGTTTTAATTACAGTAGCATGCATTATTTAAAAACTATAATGGCCGAAAACTGAAAAATAATGCATTTTTTCCCACATTTTTTCCTATTTTCCCATTAAACACATTTAGAATAAAATAATTCTTGGCATAATGTCCCACCTAAAGAAAGCCAAATTGGTGGCGAAAAAAACAAGATATAGTTCATTTCATTGTGATAAGTAATGATAAAGTTATAGACGAATGAATGGAAGGAGCGCTGAAAAGTGAAAATTGCTCTGGTGCTCAAGGGGTAAAACCCCTCAGTTGTGAAGTGGTTAAAAAGTTTAGACCCTTAGGTAAATATTTATGTTTATGTGTTTTTGTTTTTTTATTACTAAACATTTTATGTGGGTATTTTTGGGAGGGTGGGATGTAAATAGTATTTGTTTGGGGTAAATCTATGTGTATTTTTAATTTTTTTTCATTTAGATGTAGTCTTACTTTTTGGCCACAAGATGGCAAACTTGAGTTTGTTTACAAGACGTCACTCTAAGCGTACAATGTACGCTTAGAGGGAAATAGGAGTCAGAAAAAGCGAAGCTTCCAAGAGACGCTGTCGCTTTTTCTGCGGGGGAGAGGAATCAGTGATCGGGCACCATGGCCCGATTTATTGATTCCTGGGCTAACGAAGTGCGGGCCGGGAGCGCACATGTCCTCCTTGACGTATAACTGCGTCAAGGACAAAGTGGTTAATTCAATCAATAATTGGGATTTTTCTCAATGCTTCAGCAAGTAATGCTTCAGCAAGTAAGCACAGACACAGCCTTTATGCTAGATCAAAATACACAGTGCTCAATATGCAGGGATTTGCATGCAATAATCATGCAACACCTTGCACAGGAGACAGGTCTCACCAGTTAATGCAGATACAGTACTGATAGTGTGCTCTTCTGTCCAAATCTCTGGGCAGCATGGGTGATACTGTCGCGTTGCAGCCATGCACAAGCTAGTCACAAATAGCAGGCAATTCCCTCAGTAATTAGGCAGCAACTCACACAGGAAACATAGGGCTCAACGGCTGGTGCTTTTGAGTTAATCCACAGGCCCAGGTTAGAGTGCAGATAGTGAGCAGGATACAAGTAGTTGCCAGCCTGCCCACAGACCATGGCTCGTAGGTCTCTACTCTGACACGTCTATGACAAATGTGCCCACCCACTTTCCACTACAGCCTGATGCAGAACACCGCAGGGGCCCAATAAACAAGTTTACTATACTAGAAGTTCTATTATATCAGGGTTTACTATAGCAGGCATTACTCCCATATACTCATGGTGCTCGGTTGGGACCTGGACATTTAGCTTACAATATCGGAATGTTTACTATGTTCACCTACTGAACATTGCAAAAATTAAGCAGTGGATCTTGCAACCCTAGTTCATGCCTTCATCACATCATGGCTAAACTAATGCAATGCTCTATATACAGAACTTCCAAATAAAAGACTTACACCACCTGCACCCAGTACACTGCCGCAAGGCTGTTAACAAACCAAACCCACCATTACCACAAAACACAAATCCTTTACTCTCTCCACTGGCTACCCATAAAATGGAGAATCATCTTCAACATTAGCATACTAACATTATTACAGTATTATTATTATTGATTTATAAAGCACTAACATATTCTGTGATGCTGTACAGAGTAAGAAACAAACATGGAGTACATAATACAGACAATGGTATACACAAAATATAGACCTTGATACAGAATACTGAATTGGTAGAGATAGTAACAGTAACAAATGTAACCCGATAATTCAAATGTATAGCACATTCCACGTCACAAAAGATGACAGTGTCCTGCTGTTGCTAGCTTACAATTTACTCACTTTATGGCCCATACTCACGGGCGATAAATGTGGCCTGTCGCCAGCACACGTGAGCGTGTGGGCGACAGGCCGGCGACAGCTCCTCGCCAGGTCCCTCCGCGTACACACGCGGAAGAGGGACCAGCGGCGAGACGGAAGCTGTCGCCAACGTTCCTCCTCCCCCCGCCGGAAGCTCGCCGGAAGCTCTGTGCACCTCAATGGAGGTTGCTGTCGCTAGTCCGCGTACTCACGCGGACTAGCGACAGCTGCGGTGGAGTTGCGGCGGCGACTGTCGCCAGGCAATTGAACTTTTCAATCGCCTGGCGACTTAAGCGACGGGCGACAATTCGTGGTGCGCGCCCGTTGCGGGCGACAGTTCGGGGTGCGCGCGGCCCATACTCACGGGCGACCTGTCGCCGCAACACGCGCGCGCCGCGTGTTGAGGCGACAAAAGTCCCTCGTGAGTATGGGGCATTAGGCCTGAAGGATTCGTTGCAGCAGTATCAGATCTCCCCCCCACAACCTCAGATCAACATGATTTCTCCACCCAGAGTCCACCTAAAAACCTTTGGAGCCAGAAGAGCCTTCTACCAATACTGCCCCTACCCTTTGGAACTCCTTGCCACACCCAATCAAGACAGCATTTCTCCCTGGTGGTATTTATGTCCCATTTTTTTTTAATTCTCTTGGTTTCAGTATCAGAAACACTTCCTATTAAATCATAATCACTATACAAACTACCCAAATGACCCTGATCAAAACATTACAAACCCTGGTGACACAAAAAGGGTTTAATGGCTGGTAAAAAGTTAACCCTCTGTACCTGTCATCTATTTGCTTGTAATAAGTGGGCGTGTATAAAAAGGTCCAGGAGTTGCTAGACTCCTTGACAGACCCTTCCATCTTTCATCCAGTGTTGCACTGTTTTTTGGATTCTAAGTTATGGGGAAATCAAAAGAAATGTCAAAGGATCTGCGGGAAAACATAGTTAAACTATAAAACAGGAAAGGGATATAAGAAAATATCCAAGGAATTGAGAATGCCAATCAGCAGTGTTCAAATTATGGGTTCTGTTGAAACTAAACCAGTCAAGTAGACCAACTAAAAATTTCAGCCACAACTGCCAGAAAAATGTTTGCGACGCAAGGAAAAACCCACAAATAAGTTCATGTGAAATACAGGACTGTGAAAAAATGTGGTGTGGCTGTGTCAAGATGCACAATAAGGAGGCACTTTAATGCTAGGTACACACCATGCATTTTTTCAGTCGATTTTCCGTTCAATAGATTTTCGATTTGTGCAGCTCGATTTTCTTATCTTTTTCTAAACAATTTCCATTCACTTCTATGAGAAATTGAGCAGTAAATCGATCGAAAGTATCAGACATGACGGAAATTATCTATCGAACGCAAAAACGTATCGTGTGTACCTAGCATAAAAAAGATGGACTGCATGATTGATTTGCCAGAAGAAAGACATTACTATGCAAATGCCACAAAGTATCCTGTTTATGATATGCCAAACAGCACAGGGATAAGCCTCAAAACCTTCTGGCACTAAGTGATTTCAAATGAGGAGACTAAAATTTAACTTTTTGGCCACAGCCATAAACGTTACATTTGGAGAAGAGTCAACAAGGTCTATAATGAAAGGTACACCATTTCTACTGTGAAACATGGTGGTGGATCGCTGATGTTTTGGGGATGTGCGAGCTACAAAGACACAGGACATTGATGGCAATATGAATGCAGTAAGTTATCGAAAAACACTGGAGGAAAATTTGCACTCATCAGCCAGGACGCTGAACATGACAATGATCCAAAACTCAAGTTGACCGGGCATTGGCTACAGCAACATAAAGTGAAGGTTCTGGAGTGGCCATCTCTGTCTCTTGATCGCAATATCATTGAGGCACTCTGGGAGACCTCAAAACATGCAGTTCATGCAAGACAGCCCAAGAATTCATGGGAACTGGAGGCTTTTTGTCATGAAGAATGGGCAACTTTACCATCTGAGAAGATAAAAAGCCTCATCTACAACTACTACAAAGACTTCAAGCTGTCATTGATGTTAAAGGAGGCAATACACGGTATTGAGAAGCGAGGTGGGGTGTCTCAGCACCCTAAAGAAAGAAACACAGAAAAACAAACACGGAGCCCAGATAGTGTAGTATGTCCAATAAAAATGGAATAAACGCTATTATAAAAGGGCATCACAAAGGCAGGTTGCAGTGGAGCAACCAACCACTTGAAGCAGGTGGAGACAATTAACCCGACTCATTCGGGATTCATAAATGCATTCAATTTATCGTTATTTGAAACCAAGGCCTTACTACTATTTCTGTGTGTAAACTGTGTATTTCTTTTTGATAGTATGTGGAATTGTATATCAAGCCTTGTACATCTGGCATTTCTGGGCACTGTTGCTGGCCTGAGGTAGCAGGTTCGTACCCGTGAAACACGTTGCCTGTGCTTTGATACATTTCTTTGTCCCAAGATACACTTTTTTTTTTAAAACATATTTTATTTGATTTTTAGATTTAACAGTAACAGTAGCAGTTTTCAATTACACAGAAAAGATTATAATTCAATGTTCCAGTCCATGAGCAGCACCAAAGGTGAACCATAGTATGACAGTTTGCGATTGGATTACAGCGGCCAGAACATTGGGAGGCTACTCTTTGGTAGGCCATCCTAGTACCAAAAGAAGACGCTACTGACGAACAGGAAGAGCTAACCTAACTTATACTTATATAAACCCCAAAGGTAAACACCCACCCCCCCTAAACAAATAGGTCTATGCTCTCTCTTTATAGGGGAGTATCCTCTATGGTCTAACTATATTAGAATAACCCAGGGGGCAAAGCTTTAATATGATATTTCCAATGGGCCCAATGTGCCTGATAGTTGTTCAGTACAATACTAGGACGTGTATTTAAATGGTTCCATTAACCTGTTAATCTCCTCACGAGAGAATGTTAATTTAATATAAGGCTTCCATCTCTTGAAGAATTTTTTAGCGTTTTTTTCTTTATGTAATAGTGTGTCAGTTTTATCCATAGTAAACAAATCTAACATTTCATCCTTGACATCTTGAATGGTGGGGGTAGAAGGATATATCCATCTGTTGCATATAGCTTTTTTGGCTGCAGCAAGAGTTAAATGTAAGATATCTGAAGTTCTAGGAGGATTCAGAGGCCTGATATCATTTTTTTCAAATGAATGGAACAGGAACAATATTGGATTACATGTATGATGGCCACAGCCTAATTTATCCAGGAACCGAGAGACCCGTTTCCAGAAGCGCTCTATCTTCGGGCAAAACCATATGCAGTGTGTTAGATCAGCATTAGGGTGTCCACACTTAGGGCATTCTGGCTTGTAGTTTGGAGGGGGTTGCTTGTATTTAATATTAAAAGCGTATTTGGCGTTGTGTAGGAGGAATAGGTGGGATTCACGCCACGTTTCACTAATGATAGTGCTTTTATATGTAACCAGACCATCTAGAATTTTGTCTACAAGTTGGGGATGGGAGAAATATTTTGTCCATTTTTGAAAAACCTGGGATTTATATTTCTTGGAATTTAGATCTTGTAGGCCTCTATGTAGATAGGATAGGGATTGTCTCTCGGCTCCTGGTTGAAGGAAGTGGTCAAATGGAGTTAAACATCTGAGCTCTGTGTCTTCAGTATCAATGTTAAGTACATAGGATCGTATTTGTCCATACATCAGAAAGTCTGATCTCGGTATACTCCAATATCTATTCAACTCTGAAAATGTCCACCAGCGGTTTTCCCTGATATTAAATAGTTGGCCTAAGGATTTGATGCCCCTGGCTTCCCATCTAATAAAGGCGTTATGCTGCATTCCCGGTGAAAAGTCGGGTGTACCCCATAGGGGTAGGTATTTGGAAATTCTCCATGGGAGCTTAAACATTTTTCGTAGTTCCTTCCAATTAACTATTGTGTCTCTAATCACTATGTTGTGCTTTAGTCTGAGGGGGAGGTTGGAACATGACGAATGTAGTAAACCAGGAAGAGTCCAAGGTTCGGCTAGGGAGCTTTCCAGGTCGTAGTTGGAAAACTCTGAGGTGTGAGATACCCAGTCCCGGATATGACGTGTCATACATGCTAAATTGTAGAGTCTTATGTTGGGCAGGTTTAGCCCCCCCAATTCTTTGGGTGTCTGTAGTTTATGAAGGGCAATCCTGGATTTTTTATTTCTCCACAGGAACCTGGCGATTTCCTTATTGAGTAATATAATATTTTTATGTTTTAATAAAACCGGAAGGGTCTGCATAGGGTACAATAGCTTGCCAAAGGTAATCATTTTGATTAAAGCACTACGTCCTGAGACGTTCAAGGGAAGATTGTGCCAGGTGCGCATTTGGGAGATCAGTTTCGGAATTAGGGCAGAGATATTTAATTGATAGAGGGAGTGTGGGTCTCGAGTTAATTGTATACCAAGATATGTGACTGGGCCTTTCGTTATATGTACTCCTAGTGGGTTAGGTGAGGGGATATGTGCTTTAGTTGAAAGGTAGAGTAGTTCACTTTTAGATTGATTTATCTTAAATCCTGATTCTTTTCCCACATCTGTTATTATCTGGAGTATTTTTGGGACTTGCGTAGAGGGGTCAGTTAGAAAAATAAGGATGTCGTCAGCAAATAGTGTTTGGGATACCCTAGTCTCTCCTATTTTAAATCCTGGTATGGCAGAATCGATTAGTCTAGTAAGGGGCTCAAGAGCAATATTAAAAAGCAGGGGCGAAAGGGGGCACCCTTGTCTGGTACCCCTTTGTAACGGGAAGGGGTCTGAGAGGAAACCTGGAGTGTAAATGCGGGCTTTCGGCGTGGCATACATTAATTGGAAACAGATTGAGAAATTCGCCCGAGAATCCCATTTTATCAAGAGTGAGGGTAAGCCAATCCCAATTAACAGCGTCAAATGCTTTCTGTGCATCAAGAAGCAATATAGCTGCATTTTGATGGGTATTGGGGTAGGCTTTAACTTGTTCCATAACCACTTAAAGTTTGCGGATGTTGGGTATTGCTGACCTGCCTCTAATGAATCCTGCTTGATTATTGTGATTATTGTGGATAAGTTTAGGCATAAAGGTGGCTAGTCGGTCTGACATGAGTTTTTTGAGAATTTTTAGATCCTGGTTTATGAGAGAGATGGGACGATAGGACTGGGGCAGGGAGGGATCCTTGTTCTTTTTATTAGCTTAATATAGGTTTCATTACCTGAAGGGATGTATTTTTTACCGGATAGAATGTCATTGTATAGAGTCTCCAATGTGGGGGGTATTTGTGTCTTAAGGATTTTATAAAATTCTGAGGGAAGGCCGTCTGGGCCTGGAGCTTTGTTATTTGCTAGGTTGGTGATGGTTGCCGTTATTTCTTGGACTGTGACCGGAGCGTTTAATAGGGCTAATTCTTCAGAGTCTAGTTGAGGTAGGTTTACTTTGTTAAGGATATGGGCACTGTTCAACTTATTACATGCTGAGGGAGAGGTATATAATTTGGCAAAGTATTGTTTAAAGATGTTGTTTACTTCTTTAGGATGATTCCTTAGTGTGACTGAGTCATCTTGTAGTACTGAGATAGGTAAGGGGTCAAACCCTCCTTTGGCTATTATAGCTAGTAGTCGACCGGCTTTGTTGCCATACTTGAAGTACTGCAACTTTTTGTATGGTTGCATGTATATTTCTCTCATTTTGAACCATTGATCCGTTTGGGATTTGGTTTTGAGCCACTGTGTTCTATTTTGAACAGAGGGTGTATTTTTATAGGAGCGGTATGCTTCTCTGGATAATTGTACATATTTATTATATTCTTGGTTTGCTTTTTTCTTTTTTGCTGAAGTGTATCCTAAAATTCGGCCTCAGCACAGCTTTGGCGGTGTCCCAAAATAATTGGGGTGTATCTGTATGCTTTTTGTTATCGTGATAATATTCTAGCCACCAGTTCTGGAGTAAAAGGTGGAATTCTTCATCCGCATATAATTGAGTTGGAAATCTCCAGAGTATGTCGCTACCTCTAGGGATTTGTTGGGTAATTGTAGCTATTGTGGGTGAGTGGTCTGAGATAAGAAGGTCAGATATAGTTGCATCTGTTAATCTTTGAATTAATGAGCGATTAACAAATAGTCTATCCTTGAGAATGATGAATGTGGATGAGAGTAAAATGTATATTCTCGATCATAGGGGTGGAGGTATCGCCAGGTATCCTGCAGAGAAAGGGTTTCAATCATTTCTGTCAGTGGTGTGATCGGGGTGGGGGAAGAAAACTTCCCTGGTTTTGCATAGGTTTTATCTTCTAGCATATTCATAATATCATTAAAATCACCTCCTAGTATTAAATTGGAGTGCAGTTGTTGCGATATAACAGGTAATAGCTTCTGAAAAAACTCTTTTTTGCCCTCATTTGGTCCATATATATTAAAAATCACTATTGTGTCCCCGGGTAACGTGATGCGTATAGCTGAACACCTTCCCTGCGTGTCACAATATATTGATTCTGCTTGGCATTGCAGTCGTTTGCTTATTAAGATAAGGACTCCCCCTTTTTTATTTTGGGCAGGTGATCCCATGCATTGAGCTACCCATTTTTTCTTCATATAATTAAGTTCATGAGACTTTAGATGGGTCTCTTGAAGTAAGGCTACATCTGCCTCAAGAGATTTAAAGAGAATCTGTATTGTTAAAAATTGCAAAAAAGTAAACATACCAGTGCGTTAGGGGACATCTCCTATCACCCTCTGTCACAATTTCGCCGCTCCTCGCAGCATTAAAAGTGGTTAAAAACAGTTTTAAAAAGTTTGTTTATAAACAAACAAAATGGCCACCAAAACAGGAAGTAGGTTGATGTACAGTATGTCCACACATAGAAAATACATTCATACACAAGCAGGCTGTATACACCCTTCCTTTTGAATCTCAAGAGATAATTTGTGTGTTTCTTTCCCCCTGCAGCTATCTGCAGGAAGAAACAGCCTGACACTTCAGTGGAAGAGTGCAGACAGCTCTGCCTGTATGTAATTCCTCAGTATGTGAAAGCCCAGCCAGCTCAGAGGAGGATTTATCCAGCTTGTAAAAGATAAGAGAGAAGAGAGAAGCTGCCCTAATCTAAATAATACACAGGCAGTGTGCAGAGAGGGGCCTGGAGGGGGGAGATGCATCACAGAACCACAACACTGAAGAACTTGGCAACCTTCCAGACACAGGCTGACAAGTCTGACAAGAGAGAGATAAGTTGATTTATTACAGAGATGGTGATAGTAGAACGTGCTGCAGTAAGCCAGAACACATTAGAATAGCTTTTGCAACTTGTAGGATGATAAAAAACAGGATGCAATTTTTGTTACGGAGTCTCTTTAAGGTGACGTAGTACTTGGGCTCTTTTAATCGGAGATCTAAGTCCTTTTATATTCCAGGATATAATTACTGATTTATTAGACATATGTGTGGTTTAGGCAATGTTCAGATATAGGCATCAGATCAATTAGATATTGATATACAGTTCTAGGTTGGAAAAGATGTATGCAATCTTTGTACTTTATATTCAAGAGTAACCCTCGAGAGAGCATAGACCAAAACCCCAGATTATAAAAAAACATCATTAGCCTGGTGCATGAAATCATAATAAATATAGCAGTATCTATAGGTAAGGCTGATAGCAGTTTCAGCCATTGTTGGAAGAACTGGGTAAAATAGAAAGCCAACAAAGAAAACAATAAAAGAATAAAAAAAAAAGTGTGGCAAGCAATATCCAAGAAAATAGTCACATAGTGAACTTCGCTTCTTCCCTGCATCCACTAGGCATCTTAGCTTCTGAAGCCTGCAGTCCAGTTATCCACTACAGCAGTATGGTAGCAGTGGCAAATAATATAACGATTAGAGTGAAGGAAAAGAAAAGAGATCAACAATATAAAGAGGAATACTGCCCTGATGTACGGTATATGATGTGAGAGAGTGTGTTCACTCCGGTTCCTTCGGAGGGGACTTGGGTGGTGATTGATTCTGTGGAGGAGCAGTTTTACGTGAAGAAGAGGGAGTCGAGTGCTTAGCCATCAGGTACTTGTCCGCATCCTTGGCACTTTTCAACAGATAAGTTTGACCATCTTTGTCTGTGATTCTGAGCACTGCAGGGTATAAAAGAGCAAATTTGATCTTCTTTAGTGCCAGAAAACAGCATGCCTTGGTAAAAGATTGTCTCTTCTCAGTCACTTCCAAGGAATAGTCATTGAATAAACGCATTCTGGATTCCATTTAGAACAGAGGAGCATTGCCAGATTTGAATGCACGTAGTAGTTTAGCCTTGGCGCCATAATCTAAGTATCGTGCCATCACTACTCTTTGAGAGATTCTCGAGAGGGGTCCGATTCTGTGTGCTCTCTCGACTTTAAACTCCCCTGTCAGCTTCAGTAGTTGGGGCAGATGTGCTTCACAGAACTCGATCAGTGTGTCGGGACCGCATGTTTCAGGGAGGCCTACAATACGTATGTTGTTCCGCCTCGACCTGTTTTCTAAGTCCTCGATCCTGCTGTGATACGTTCCGTTTTGCCTGGTAATGAAGTCTATAGTATGGAATGCTTTGTCTAGGTCGTCCTCACACTGAGTAATGCGTTGCTCTGCTTCCTCTAGTCTAACAGAGTGAGTGTGGAGTTTTTGATTGATGCCTGTGAGGGCCTTGGATATGGCTGCCTCCACGGCGGATTGGAGCTCTGGCGCTAGAATGCTCATGACCTCTTGTGCCATATGTTTATAGTTTATGTGGGGGGATGCACTCTTACCATCTTCCGATGGAGTGTCTGACTCTTCATCCCATTCTGGCTGCGGGGAGCGGTCATCGGATCGTAGGCCGCGCTTCCGCGAGGTGGGCGCCATCTTGTCCCTGGAGCAAGCGTCGGCTTGCTCATGATCCTTGCGGACCGAACGTGTCAGGTAACGGTCCATTGTGAGCCTGCTTTGATGGGCTTTAGTGTGAGCCACTCGGAGATGTAAGTGCCGAGTGATTTAAAGAGGTTCTCCCGCTGTAGTGGGTCAGGCTTGTTGGAGCTCCGCTCTCGTCCTCCTTACATGCAGGCACCAGAACCGGAAGTCCGATACACTCGTTTTTGAGGTAAGCCACCTCATTCCTTTTGTATTTTACTGTTTTTAACCTAGTTTTATAGACACCTGGGCGCCTCTTTACCCCCTATTGTGCACGGTATTGAGAACTGGGGTAGTTAAACTTTTATTTAGGGTCATTTGAGTAGTTTGTGTAGCGATTATGATTTTAAAAGAGTAAACATTGTTGTTTGACAATAAATGGCTTCAGTAAACCACTAACCATAAGTGAAAGAAAAGTTTTTGTTATTCACAGTCTCTCAAAAATGGTTAAGAAATCAAAAATTCTGCCAGGATATGTAAATTTATGAGCTCAACTGTGTATATAGGTAGAAAGCCCTGCCCTACCATTGATGCTTAGGGCAGTTTTCCACTACACGTGATTGTGCTGTGTTTTACAAATGCATGCAAAAGCCAAGGACATCAGCAAGATAATGAAAATCACAGGAACCCTTTTATCCTAGTGCGATTTTGGATGATCGTGAAAGTCCTGCACTCGCCACTTTTTCTGCTTGTGTTTCTAGCATCCAGTGAAAAAAAAATTGCATCTAAATCACAAATGTATCTTGTTGTGATTTGTAGTGGAGAACAGCCCTTAGCCTTAGGCCTCAATTCACAGAGCTTTATCAAACACTTTATCAAACGTTTGATAGTTTTCCTCATGGGTAAAATCTAATTTTGAATTCACTAAGGTGTTATAGACATTGATCATTTCATCGATAAAACATTCGATAAATCTATAACACCTTAGTGAATTCAAAATTAGATTTTAACCATGAGGAAAATTATCAAACGTTTGATAAAGTGTTTGATAAAGCTCTGTGAATTGAGGCCTAAGCAGTTTAGCTCATTCTGCAGAGCTGCACCTGACAGGACTAAAGAGGACAGGACTACCACCCAGGGCTGTGGAGTCGGAGTCGTGGAGTCGGGCAATTTTGGGTGCCTGGAGTCGGAGTCGGGAAAAAATGCACCGACTCCGACTCCTAATGAATTTGTAACTGTAATTAAAATAGAAAATATGATAAAATGTTCTATTTCTCAGATAATAGTCATTAAAAATAATGTATATCAATAAAGCAGTCCCCGTATTTTTAAAGTCAGATATACACATCTGATTTTGACTGTATATATGATGTGTACACAGGAATCTCTTATATATACTAAATAACATCTATGCTGTAAGAATAAAGCCTGATGTGTAGCCGTGTCACTAATAGAGATGGTCAATGAGATGGAAATAATTCTGCATTGATGCTGATTTATGCAAATGTACGCACTCTCTTTGCTGATGAGATCAAATAATTTGATATGTTGTTAAAATTTGGTTTGGTGACTACAAATTAAAGGGTACCTGAGACGGATGAAAAGTAAAGTTTTATACATACCTGGGGCTTCCTCCAGCCCCCTCCAAGCTAATCAGTCCCTCGCTGTCCTCCACCACCCGTATCTTCTGCTATGAGTCCTGGTAATTCAGCCAGTCAGCGCTGTCCGGCCGCATGCCGCTCCCACAGCCAGGAACATTCTGCACCTGCGCAATAGTGCTGCACAGGTGTAGTATGCTCCTGGCGGCGGAGTGTGTGCATGCGCACTACGCCCGACTGGCTCAAGTACCTGGACTCATAGCAGAAGATCCAGGTGGTGGTGGAGAACAACGAGGGACTGATTATCCTGAAGGCGGCTGGAGGAAGCCCCAGGTATGTATAAAACTTTAATTTCATCTGTCTCAGGTTTACTTTGTTACACAGTAGTACTATACTCTACATATGCACTCCCCACAGAGCTGCAGGGAATCCACTGAGAATGTTGTGCACATTGAACACAGAGGTGTTGTCCATCACCCATAAACTTGGTTCAGATTGTGCATGAAGAATGTGTAATAGAGGAAGAATCTCCTCATTCCCCTGCAGAGTACCTGCACATCATTCTTACATGTACCCACACTTACATTGCCTAGGGCCTGATAGATGTTCTTTGTTCCGGTTTGTACCTTTTACAAGTACTCTTACCAAGGACTAGTTTTAGTCTAAAGGGAATAAATATAGTAGTCTACATATCCTTCTCACTTCAGTTGTCTTGTAAAATTCCTAAGCGTTGGCAGTTAAGAGACGAATTTCATGTTACATACTTTTAATCAACAAAATTGTAATATGCAAATTAGAGGAGTCGGAGTCGAGGAGTCGGTGGAATCCTAAACTGAGGAGTCGGAGTCGGTGGATTTTTGGACCGACTCCACAGCCCTGCTACCACCTGTGATAATTTTCAGAATGTAAATCAGGGTGAGGAAAAGTTTTACATTAGGCAAACACTGGCTAAATAACTTATAAATTGATATAGTAAAAAAACAAGTTTTATTCATTACATTTTCCTAGAATTCCATTTTTATTTCTACTGCAACACAGTCCACCCTGCAACTAAGCATTAATCTGAGATGTATCTATGCGCTTTGAGTCCTATGGGAAAAAAGGGTTTTACAAATGTCCTCGTATTGTAATGCCAAATCTGGTTTTGCACCAGTGAGAATTCCCAATGAGGAGGTTGTAAAAAGTGCACATCTTTGAACGCTATTGTGAGAAAATACAGTGGTGTGAAAAACTATTTGCCCCCTTCCTGATTTCTTATTATTTTGCATGTTTGTCACACTTAAATGTTTCTGCTCATCAAAAACCGTTAACTATTAGTCAAAGATAACATAATTGAACACAAAATGCAGTTTTAAATGATGATTTTTATTATTTAGTGAGGAAAAAAAACTCAAAACCTACATGGCCCTGTGTGAAAAAGAAATTGCCCCCTGAACCTAATAACTGGTTAGGCCACCCTTAGCAGCAATAACTGCAATCAAGCATTTGCGATAACTTGCAACGAGTCTTTTACAGCGCTCTGGAGGAATTTTGGCCCACTCATCTTTGCAGAATTGTTGTAATTCAGCTTTATTTGAGGGTTTTCTAGCATGAACCCCCTTTTTAAGGTCATGCCACAACATCTCAATAGGATTCAGGTCAGGACTTTGACTAGGCCTCTCCAAAGTCTTCATTTTGTTTTTCTTCAGCTATTCAGAGGTGAATTTGCTGGTGTGTTTTGGGTCATTGTCCTGCTGCAGCACCCAAGATCACTTCAGCTTGAGTTGACGAACAGATGGCCGGACATTCTCCTTCAGGATTTTTTGGCAGACAGTAGAATTCATGGTTTCATCTATCACAGCATGCCTTCCAGGTCCTGAAGCAGCAAAACAACTCCAGACCATCCCACTACCACCACCATATTTTACTGTTGGTATGATGTTCTTCTGCTGAAATGCTGTGTTACTTCTACGCCAGATGTAACGGGACACGCACCTTCCAAAGAGTTCAACTTTTGTCTCGTCGGTCCACAAGACATTTTCCCAAAAGTCTTGGCAATCATTGAGATTTTTTTTAGCAAAATTGAGACGAGCCTTAAAGGGATACTGTAGGGGGGTCGGGGGAAAATGAGTTGAAGTCACCCGGGTCTTCTAATGGTCCCCCGCAGACATCCTGAGCCCGCGTAGCCACTCCCCAATGCTCTGGCCCCGCCTCCAGTTCACTTCTGGAATTTCTGACTTTAAAGTCAGAAAACCACTGCGCCTGCATTGCCGTGTCCTCGCTCCCGCTGATGGCACCAGGAGTGTACTGCACAAGTCCAGTATGGTCTTTGGTCTGCGCAGTACACTCCTGGTGCCATCAGCGGGAGCGAGGACACGGCAACGCAGGCGCAGTGGTTTTCTGACTTTAAAGTCAGAAATTCCAGAAGTGAACTGGAGGCGGGGCCGGAGCATCGGTGAGTGGCTGCGCGGGCACAGGATGTCTGCGGGGGACCATTAGAAGCCCCGGGTAACTTCAACTCATTTTCCCCCGACCCCCCTACAGTATCCCTTTAATGTTCTTTTTGCTTAAAAGTGGTTTGCGCCTTGGATAGCTTCCATGCAGGCCGTTTTTGCCCAGTCTCTTTCTTATGGTGGAATCGTGAACACTGACCTTAATTGAGGCAAGTGAGGCCTGCAGTTCTTTAGATGTTGTCCTGGGGTCTTTTGTGGCCTCTCGGATGAGTTTTCTCTGCGCTCTTGGGGTCATTTTGGTCGGCCGGCCACTCCTGGAAAGGTTCATCACTGTTCCATGTGTTTGCCATTTGTGGATAATGGCTCTCATTGTGGTTTGCTGGAGTCCCAAAGCTTTAGAAATGGCTTTATAATCTTTACCAGGCTGATAGATTTCAATTACAGTACTTTTGTTCTCATTTGTTCCTGAATTTCTTTGGATCTTGGCATGATGTCTAGCTTTTGAGGTGCTTTTGGTCTACTTCTCTGTGTCAGATAGCTCCTATTTAAGTGATTTCTTGATTGAAACAGGTGTGGCAGTAATCAGGCCTGGGGGTGACTACAGAAATTGAACTCCGGTGTAATAAACCACCTTTAAGTTATTTTTTAACAAGGGGGGGCAATCACTTTTTCACACAGGGCCATGTAGATTTGGAGTTTTTTTTTCTCACTAAATAATAAAAACCATCATTTAAAACTGCATTTTGTGTTCAATTAGGTTATCTTTGACTAATAGTTAACGGTTTTTGATGAGCAGAAACATTTAAGTGTGACAAACATGCAAAAGAATAAGAAATCAGGAAGGGGGCAAATAATTTTTGCACACCACTGTATATTACAAGAGCAGTTGTAATAAAAGTAAAAAACCGTACCCTTACAAAACAATCATACTTAGTATGGTTTACATAGCAAAAATTTAAAGACAGTAATGTGTCCAAATGTGCACTACCGAATCTAGCACAGGCTGAACGTAATGACACTACCTCCCCTATACTACAAGGACAACGTCAGTTTCACATAATAATGTGGCAGCAGGAGCACCATGTGCAGCCAGTCTACAAGCCCCCACCTACCACTAATATGCAACCTGCATTGCCTATGGAATGCTAAAGCTACAAACACGGGTGAGCAGTACGGGGGGGCTCCGAGCACTGCCACCGCACGGTACCACCAATCACAAGCTACACCACAGGGGTTGTGGTTAGTCCGGTACTGCAGAAAACACGATCCCCCTGTGGAGTTGGTGGTGCCATGCGGTGGCAGCGCTCAGGGATCCCCATATTGCTTACCTGTGTTTGTAGCTTTAGCATTCCATTGGCAATGCAGCTTGCGGGTCGCATATGAACAGTAGGTGGGGGCCTGAAGCATGTGCTGCCCTATTACTATGTGAAACTGAAGTGTAATTCGGTTCAGCCCGTGCTATATTCGGTAGTGCAGATTTGGACACATTACTGTGTCTTTAAATGGGCTGACTGGACTCACTCTGCAGACCAGATAAATAGCAGGAGCTGCTCGGTGAGTTAGCATTGCCTTTCCATGTGCTTTTGCATTTAATACAGGTGGATGAGGTGGATGGTTTCTCTGGTGGTGAGGGCACTGGAGAGGGCTGCTTACTCTGCCCTGTGTGGTGTAGCATGTGCTTGGTGGTCCAGAGCATTTATGTTAGCATATGAGTGATCTCTGCAAAATCAGAATGTTAACAGTAATCCTAACAATAAAAAGGAGGCTTTGTGAATGCCTAGCGATTAATCTCTATTACTGCCAAGGAGATAGATAGTGGCTGGCACATGAAGTAGAAAGAAAACCCATCAAATTGCCATTATTTTAATTGTTCATGAAGACTATATTAGGTATATTAATTTAATAATGTACTAATATAATAAATATTACATTTTCCATGTATGAAATATTTTGATTTTATCAACAACTATAAACTATACATATAGCCTATTGTAAGTATGGCCTTCATGTACTGTCAGTTACACAGTCATCCCAAAATAAAATAGCTACAAAATTTATAACAGTACCACCAATAAAATAATTTTTACAGGTTTACATTACAACTTAAATCCAAATATTTATTGGCTACACATTTGAAAATACGGTTTAATTGTAACACTTAGGAAATTAAAATACTTACCGGACAGTCTGTAGGTACCTGTGAGGGATAAACCGCCTCTCTGCCATACATCAGTCTGAAGGGTGAAAATTTAGTGCCTGTGTGCGTTTTGCATCTTATTGTGAATAATACAGGGTTTAAAAATGTATCCCATAGTTGAGGGAATTCATGCGCTAGTTTTTGCAAAGATCTAAAATAAAGAAAAACATTAAAAAGGATGAGTATGAGTATTTAAAACAGATATGTCAAATTATCATGTAAAAGTTTCAGAATTTACCTTTTAATGTCATGATTGGTGTCCTTGTCTAGGCTGTTAGTCTGCGGATGGTAAGCAGCAATCACGCTTCTTTCAGTGGACAGAGTTTTGCACAAGTTTAAGTTCAGCTAAAAAAAAAAAAAAAAAAGTGGGAGAAAAATCCTTATAGGAAGAAACATTTAAGACAATCAAAGCACTGTATATTCTGCCATATAAGACTACTTTTTAACCCAGGAAAATCTTCTCAAAAGTCGCGGGTTGTCTTATACGCCTAGTGGCGTCTTATAGGGTGGGTGCTAAAAAGCCGGACTGGAGAATCTGCGGTTGCCACATACGGTGGGGGTGGGGGTGTGGGCTGAGGAGCTAGCACAAAACCGTCCACGGCCGCATCCCTGCAGTGCTATACAAGTATGGTAGAAGGAAATCCACTCACCAGGATTTGTGGAAAGAAGTGACTCAACGCGGTCCCGATGACGAGGTGAGAGGGCACCTCACTGAGCAGACTTTGTATACAACAACCAGCCAATCGCAGGTAAGGTACATCACATGCCATGATTGGGTGGTTGTTGTATACTGGGTACCACGTACAGCACAGCATCAGTATCTGTACCTGTTTATACAGTATAGCACCAGTACATACAGTAAAGTATACAAATGTCCAAGAGTCAAGAGGAGTAGTCTTATAGGGCGAGTATATCCCAAAATGTATATTTTAACTGGAAAATTTGAGGGTCGTCTTATACGCCCAGGCGTCTTACGCTGGAATATACGGTAATTGCATTTCAACTGAAATTGTAAACATTACCTTGAAGAGCAACATTAAAATACTTACCTCACTCACAAATTCTCTCCCCTGATCACATAATATTCTTTTAGGACAACCGTGGCGGTAAACTAGCTCCATTATTTTTTCTGATACCTCTACAGCCGTCTTAGTTTTCAGTGGATATGCCTCGACCCATTTTGAAAACAAATCAATAGCAGTGAATATATATTCATAGCCAGTTGTTGTTGTAGGTAAAGGACCAATGAGCTCTATGCTGACCAGCTCCCAAACTTCAGAAACCTGTGAAAAAAAACCCATAAAAGTATAAATATTATTAGCTCATGTCAAGGCTCACTGTTCTTCACACAAGTGTTTGGTGTGGGCAATTGTGGGTGTGTACCCTAGTCTAGATAGAAAGACAGACAGGGCTTACCAAAAAGAAGGCTGACAGAGCGGACTGGCAGAGAAGACTGGTAGAACGGACTTGAAAGGACTGGCAAGGCAGAATGGAAGAAAGGGCTGGCCTAGAGGAGTGGAAGGGAGGACTAGGAGAGAAGAATGGCAGAGAACTGACTGGCAAGTGTGAATGACCTACAGGGCTGACTGACAGACTAGATAGATGGTAAAGCATGGCCACTGTTAGAATTTAAGTAGGCCTCAGTTATTTGGACTGAGTCAATCAAAAAGGCTTGGGGTGCAGACTTGCCCTTTAAGGGGATTTTCTCTTAGAGAGAAAATCTACAGTTCTGTCAGCAGAACTAGGACATACCAAGAAGCTGTTCTATGGACAAGGCCACAGGTCTCACTGACCTCAACATGTACACCACAAGAACAGTAAACACAGCCATGTTTAATCAATATCAAATTCCTTGTAACTAGGGCAAGTGATTCATAGAATATTAATCAAGTAGGTGTGTATCATGACATCACAAGGGATCTGATCCAATCCTAGGTTTAGGGGGAGGGTTTAGATGATGACACAGTTAACTCTTTCCTGTTCAGTATTAAAGGCCATAAGTTGCCAACGGAGGGCACTCTTGCTTTCTATCTACTGACTAGAACCCTTTTCTTATATATAGATTTATTTATGTCTCGTTGGTTTATCTTGTATGCTGTATATATTTAGTTTAGACGCAACTTAGTATAGAAAGAAGATAACCTGACTAACATTCAGGAGGAAGGTTAGTTAAGAGCTTGTAACGCAAATGGACTTAAAGAACGAATGCTTCGCTAAGATGTACCGACATGTAGAGATGAGTATCTGTATATCTGTGTACTTAATAAACTCCATCAAACTTTGAAGACGTCTAAGAAAGTCTATCTCCTGCTTGCTGTGATGAGTTGTGTTTGCAACTCTTGCTGATAAGTTTGCTGGTGCCGGAGCAAAAGGTGATTTATAACAGCCACATGCCGCTGCTGTAACAGAGATGAAACAGCATTGGACACAATCTGGCCAGGGTTTAAATGATTCTGGCATTTGCGTCAGTGCTATAAATATGACCCGGCGAGCTTCGGGAGCAGCGTCTGACAATACACGTTTGAAGGCACAAAACAAACCGCCAGTTTAACAAGTTAAATGTATGGTATGATATTTGATAATCACTACCTTTAATCTTTGCAATGGAATAACTGAAGATGAAGGTTTCCTTGCAGGCTGACATTTATCACATTCAGAAACCTAATTTGGGGAAGAACACATTTTATTGCAGATTTCTCAATGATGGCAGTTTTCCATTATAGAAGAAATTATCAATCTTACCCATTGTTCCATATGTTTGGACATGCCAGGCCAATAATAGTGTTTACACACGGAATACCTTGTACGCACCACACCGTTATGTATGCCGGTATCTGAACAATGAGCTTGTTTAAATAAGAAAAAGGCCTCCTTCATGGATTTCACTGCTAATTTTGTTCCGTTATAGTACAGCATTTTATCTGAAAATAAAAAAATTAATTTTATTTACAATGAATATTGGACATTTACACTTAGTTTTACATGTCCAGTTTGTTGTTATAATTGGGTACAAATATTTTTATAAATTCTTTACATTTTGTTTCCCATTATGTAACGTCATACCTGCCTTAGGAGTGTTCTCAAGATACTGAAACCTAACATGGGGGATACTGGGTGGCTGGATAGTGTACTGGTTAAGGGCACCGCCTTTGACATGGGCGACCAGGGTTCAAATCCTGACTAGGGTCAGTACCTATTCAGTAAGGAGTTCAAGGCAAGACTCCCTAACACTGCAGGGAGGCCTCGAGTGCTTTGTGTCCAAACAGGAGAAAAGTGCTATACAAATGTTCGGATTATTATCTCGCTGCCACATAACGCCAGTCCTGCACTCCCTTCACTGGCTACCTATAGAATGGAGGGTCCTATTCAAGATCGGCCTACTGACATTTAAATCACTGAATAATTTGGGCCCTGGATACATGAAAGATATGTTGCAGCTGCGTAGCAATCCCCGCATTCTCAGATCCACAGGTTCTAATAATCTAGTCATACCCAGAGTCCACTTGGAAACTTTTGGTCCCAGAGCCTTCTGTCATGCTGCCCATACGTTTTGAAAAAAAAATTATATATATATATAAAAGTAAGATAAGCGAGAGATCGAGTCAAGAGAGCGACCAACACCAAGACACCTGAAACAAACCCTATCTCCAGAAAAGTGTGCAGGATAGGGAAGGGTTATAGGCAGTGATCCATATGCTGGCAGGAAACACTATTAGCCGTAAATCTAACTGGTGCTTCTCTCTAGCCATCATATGGGACACCAGATGAGAGACAAGGAAGTAAGAACCTCGCCACAGCCTGAGGCACTTTTCTGCCAAATGATAGGTCTGAGACAGGACATCTACCCTCTAGTGTTTCATAAATGTAGTTGGACTTGTCCACGTCACTGCCTGGCATATATGCCCCGGCCCTTTAAGCCCAAGAGGTAGCTAAGGAGCATGTGGAATGGGTTCTAACCTGAACAGGAGGTGTAACATTTTTTTTTTTTTTATTTACACTTCTTAAGCTTCGTACACACGCCTGAATGTAGGCAACGACGGATCAGTCTGCACCTCCCGCTGGGCGGGTTTTCAGCAGACAGTCCAGCGTGTGTACAATCAGTCTGCAGACTGATAAGGCTGTTTCTAAACGATCTGCCCGGCGGATCATTCAGAAACAGCCTTATCAGTCTGGAGACTGACTGTATTAATAAGCAACAAGGAGAAAAAGGTACCCAACATAAAGCACCAAGCCACTCCAATTACATTCAAAATACAAAGTTTCTTTATTTGATGAATTACAAACACAATAAAAACAATATTAAAAATCACCAAAGGGTGATAGCAACGGTGTACAAGATCAGACAATAATTCTGCAATGGTTGTATTCAATACAAGCAATAATAAAGTCCTCACACTCAAAAAAAAAAAAAATAAAAAAATAAAAAAAAAATAATTATAATATATATATATATATATATATATATATATATATATATATATATATATATATATATATATATATATATATATATATATATATATATATATATATATATATATATATATATATATATATATATATATATATATATATATATATATATATATATATATATATATATATATATCTCTCTCTCTCAAGTAGGTGACTATATGTTAGGTATACAGGGAATCCTCAGTAAATTCCGTTAGAACAATAAACCCCATATAAAGTGCACTGTGCAAAATCTAAATAAATAAGACTGGAACTACAATAACAAACCCAGATATAACATATATAACAAGCAGTAGAGCAGACATGGGGGGAATCCAATGTACAGCAATTCAAGATAAGAGAGTGGAGAATAACCTACGTGTAGGAGAGGAGGACGCCAAGGAACACCGCCGCCGCCTTAATGCATCACGCGGGCTCAACCCGCTTCAGAGAGAGGCAGAGAGAGAGACTGACTGTAAACACGCTGGACTGTCGCTGGAACGCCCGCCCAGCGGGAGGGTCTGACGGACCAGTCGTTCCTAATAATCCATTGTGTGTACGAGCCTTCATGCTAATGCTATAGCCAGACAAATGCATCTGGCTATTGTCTGTTTGGAAGCTTACCTCCCTTGTCCTTCCCAGAAAACAGTACAAACAATTAACTTGATTTTCTGAACTCCAGTTTTGTCAAGATAAGTGAGCGTTGCTCTTCTTAGGGCCAGTGCACACCACAAAGCACTAGCATAATCGCAAAACGCCTAGCACTTTTAGAAGTGATTCTAGGCATGGTCCTAACGATTTTCCTTATAAACCTAGTGATTTTGGGTGTGTTTTGGTGTAGCGATTTTCCACTTTATATATAGTAAAACTGCAAGTGTACTTGTTTTGTATAAAAATGCTTGGAAAAATCGCTCTGTTGTAGTGCTTTTCAGAGCAATTTTCCACTTTCCTATACTTAACATTGAGGCTGAATCAACTCAGAAATTAGCAGAAATGCTACAGGATCCGTGTTTGCGTTTGGGGGGGGGGGGGGGGGGAGTGCGTGGTAGTGAGTCTTGCAATGCGCCAATAGGATGCATGAAAGCTATTTGGAGCTCATGATATACAACGGGCTTAAGTTAAATAACTCCTTGTTTCCCCACCAGCACAACTGAGGCAATTAAGTCTCATTTAAATCAAATATTCGAGTGCTTAGCCACTCGTGACTACTCGTAAACCCATGCCTGCCCGCCACCCTAACAAAAGTTTTAAATAACAATTATGCATAAACCAAGTGGCTGTACTGTTGCAAAAAAACAAAACTATGAAAACCATGAAAAAAAAAAGTACAGTATCATGGGAACACTTAAGAGAGAAAAATGAACTATTCTTTAACGCCAACTTATAAATGCAGGTGTCTCCACTTAAATGTGTATTCTTCTTTTCTTCCTAGAGGCCCAGTTGTCTGCAGCTTTCCCATAATCAAAGTCCCCAGGATCTGGGCCCTCCAAGGAGATCAGCATGAGATTATTTAGGGTGCTTTCATTCATGTGGTTTCTCAAGCATGTCTTGATCCTTTTCAGGGCAGAAAATCACCGTTCACATTCAGCTGTGCTCACTGGGATCACTAGCCCAATATGAGCTACTTTGGCTAAATTTGAAAACAACTCTTTGAGCTCTGATGTCGTTGCCATTTTCAGTAAAATTTGTTTTGGATTAAAGTTTTGGTATGATGGACTTCTGATCATTTTTGATGCAACTTCCATTCTTGTCTAATACTTTCATAGTTTCCAATTGGAGGGCTACCATTTTTTTGGAGTTAAGATCAAAAAGAATTTCAGCAGTCTCACTTGAATCAGGAGTTTCTGCATTGAAGACTTTTGAAAATCTAGAAATAATTGGCATGTCAGGGAATCTTGCTTCTAGGAGCTTTACAACTGTCTCTAAGTATTTGTCATATACTGTACTTTTGAATGACATTACATCTTTCCAGAGGCAGAAGAGTCTCAATCTTCTAACTGTAATATGAAATACTTAATGCAGGAAGGAGTGAAGGCAAGACTAAATAAATTAAAAATAGACAAGGCACTTGGCCCGGATGGCATGCATCCTCAGGTCCTAAGGGAATTAACCTCCCTGGCGTTCAATTTCCCAGGGATTTCTGTGCAAAAAGTGGTACAATTAATTTTCTTCTGCAACTTACCAAAATGTGTTAATCAGAGGTCTGGTATACATTATACAATCTATCTATCTATAATACTAATAAAAGTGTCAGGCACTTAAATGATAGTAAAAAATAAATTCACTTTAATAATTACAAACAGAAAAATCCATCTCCAATATGATGCAGAAAAAAGATCAAAATATAATGCGGAAAGAAAAAATACTTTTTACACAGTGTTGTACAGTGTTTAGAACACCTCTCTTGTGTGGTACTCTTTGAAGCACGGCACCACACACAGTGCCACATCACAGTCCGGGCAATTGTACCGGGTCTCTCTACGGACTTTTTTACCCTCCCCATCAGTCTTTGAAGAGCACACCACACACCTTCTAGAAGGATTTTGCTTCTTTGCAGTCGATGGCAGCAACTCCGGAAAATGGCGCCCAGTGAGTCGTTCGGGGTTCACAACATAGGACGCCCGCCGTCCCACTCTACTTGCCTGTGGTGGGGGGTATTTCAGGAATATTGCCTCACAGATTTGCCACACGAAGTCATGGTGTGGCATAATTCTGTCACATCGTTTTTTATAGAGAACAAAAGAGTTCCACAGGCACTGTTCAAGAAGGTGGCGGAAAATTTTTTTGTAATATTTTTTCTGCTGCTTACGGATCGCAGGATAGAATGTAAGTGCCTGGTCAGCTCGGTCCACCCCCCCCATGGTGTGGTTGTAGTCCAGCACTACCTGGGGTTTCTGGACCTCCTTTCCACCTCTGGTCGTTGTGTGGACTGTAGCAGCATTGTGTACTGTGCTTAGAAGGCACACGTCCTTTTTATCGCGCCACCGCAGCGCCATGACCTTGCCCTTCTGCCAGGCCACAATTTCTCCAGTTTTTAATTTTTTGCTAGAAAATGTGGGTGGCATTTGGCGGCGGCAAGCCCTCACAGTGCCATAAGCGTCTGTTTTGTGTAACAACAGGTACTCGTACAGTTCTGGAGAGGTGTAAAAGTTATCCGTCGTCAAACAGTATCCCTTATCCAGTAACGGATCAATGAGGGTGAGCACCGATGAAGTTGCCAGGCCGTAAGCACTATACTTGGGGTCAAACTTGGTGCCTTTCCCTGTATAGATGACGGAGTTCCAGATGTATCCGGATATTGACTCGCACAACATGAAACTCTTGACCCCAAAGCGTGCCCTCTTAGATGCAATAAATTGAATCCAACTGAGCCTACCTTTATAGGCCATTAGAGACTCATCGACTGTGATATCACGCTCTGGTGTGTAGGTGGTCCTGAAATTGGACATGATCAGCTGGTACAGCTCCCAAATCTTTTTTAGCTTGGGTGCAGGGTGGGTGGCCTCATCAAACTCCTCATTGTTGCTGAAATGCAAGAATTTCATGATGAGGGAGAACCGGTACTCCGGCATCACGGACCCAAAGAACGGTGTGGCCAGGATTCGATTTGTGGACCAGTACCACTTCTGGAGTGGCTTCCCCACCACTCCTTGGAGGATAATGAGGCCCAGGAACCGCCAGATATCCTCGCTGGTGACAGGTTCCCATTTCCTGGTCCTGGAGAACCTGCTAAAAGGAGCAGCCAGCTGCTGTGCTGCGTAGCGATTGGTCTCCTGCACAATCATGCCAATCACCTCTTCAGTCAAGAAAAGTTCCATGTAGGCCAGTGGGCTGTGGTCACACTCCCGCTTCTGTCCAGGTGACCCAGTAAAAGGGAACCTAGGGGGCGGTTCCTGAGTCAGACAGGTTATCTCGCACCAGGTACGCACCACACTAGCCGAGCTTTCGCTGTCGCTCTCACTGGTAGTCTCGGATGCCGATGACAGGTCTCCTGGCATATCGCTGTCAGTCGAATCCACCACGGACTCCACATCACTGTCACTCTCCTCGAAGATGTCCAGGAGTGCTTGGTCAGAGAGATGCCTTCTGGAACTCGAGGCCATGATAGCAGTCAGCCAAAGGTCAACCAGGGGTCAAATGTCAACCAAAGGACAGCGACAAAAAAAAAAAAATCTGCAGCAAAGACAACCAGAAATTACAGCAGTCGTTAGAACGACTATACCGCAACTCTGAATAAATCTAAGGCAGAAAGCAGCAAATAAGCAAATCAAATCACAGAAATCACAGGAGCTGAGCTGAAAACAACTAGCACTGGACTCTGGGACTCTGAAAAGAGAATGAGGGGAATAACTGCCAAGCTATTTATACTTGTTGGTATTAGATTCAAATACAGGTGTTTGTATTTTGGATCTAATAATAAACACTTTTGAATTCATTCATTCATTTTGTGATGTAATATGTGCGCCTGCCAGTAGGTGGCGCACACAGAGCATCACTCGGGAACTGGAAGACGGAAGTCTTCATTTTGCCGGGGACATGGAGGATTACTGCAGCTGGGGGAGACTCAGAAGGCGGCAGAGGGACACAGAATGACCGGGAGACGGCGAAAACAGGCGGAAACCGCCGCTATCAGCAGTGGGGGGTGAGTGACATGCTGGACGAATAGATCCATCCATACCGCTCACAGCATGTTTTCTGCAGACGTGTACACACGTCTATACCGCCAGGGAGGTTAAGTTCAGTTATAGATAAACCCCTTTATCTCATCTTTTGTGACTCTCTTTCAACTGGCAGAGTCCCAGTGGATTGGCGTACAGCCCACTGTTTCCCATTATTTAACCACTTAACATCTCAGTCGTTTTCAGCTTATGCATCCGAGCAATGTTCACCTCCCATTCATTAGCCTATAACTTTATCACTACTTATCACAATGAACTGATCTATATCTTGTTTTTTCCGCCACCAATTAGGCTTTCTTTGGGGGGTACATTTTGCTAAGAGCCACTTTACTGTAAATGCATTTTAACAGGAAGAATAAGAAAAAAAATGAAAAAATTCATTATTTGTCAGTTTTCGGCCATTATAGTTTTAAAATAATACATGCCTCCATAATTAAAACCCACGTATTGTTATTGCCCATTTGTCACGGTTATTTCACCATTTAACCACTTCACAACGGAGGGGTTTTACCCCTGAAGCACCAGCGCAATTTGTACATTGCAGCGCTGCTTCCATTCATTTTTTACTGTGATATGATTGGTTATTGGGGACTGGGGTCCCCATAACCAATCATTGCACTGCAGAGCGGGGGTGTGTGTGCGCGCGCGGGTCGCGGGGGGCGCGCGATCGCGCGCTGCACGTTTGTTTACATTTGTTATCAATGGAGACTGCTTCTGTTTGAAGCAGTCTCCATTGTGTCCGCAATCGGCGCGTCTAATTGGATTTAGCAACGCTTGTTCCTAACATCCAATTAGTCACCTGCTGTGCTGGCTGGAGTGTGCGCGCGAGGTCCCCGCCCACTCCCAGCCAGTAAACAAATAAGTGCGCCTTTCTCCGTCCCTGGGGGTGAAGCAGTGCGCAGAGGGACGGAGAAATTTAGCACTGGGGGGGTAAAGTGGTTAAGAAAGGCCAAAAAAATCAGATCCAGGAAATTATAGACCTGTAAGCTTAACATCAGTTGTATGCAAACGATTTTAGGGGTTACTAAGAGATACTATACATGACTTCAGAGTAGAGAATAATCTTATTTCTCAGCATCAACATGGGTTTACTAAAGACAGGACCTGTTTGACTAACATGATCAGCTTTTATGAGGTAGTGAATGAGAATATGGATATTGGGAATGCTGTAGATGTGATATACTTGGACTTTGCAAAGGCCTTCGACACTGTTCCCCACAAAAGTCTGGTGCAAAAGTTGAGGATGCAAGGACTGGGGAAGAGTCTGTGTGCATGGATAGGGAACTGGCTAATGGACAGAAAACAAAAAGTTGTGGTCAATGGATCGTACTCAAAATGGGAGACTGTTAGCAGTGGGGTCCCCACAGGGGTCTGTACTGGGTCCAGTGCTCTTCAATTTATTTATTAATGACCTAGTAGATGCAGTAGTGAGCAATGTTGCTATTTTTGCAGATGATGCAAAATTGTGCAGAATCATCAACTCTCAGGAAGATATATTGCAACAGGATCTGGATAGGATGGCTATATGGGCACATAAATGAAAGATGAAATTCAATGTTGAAAAATGTAAAGCCATGCATTTTGGCCGTACCAATGGTCTAGCACCATACAAAATAAATGGGATACAGTTGAGGACATCAAACTTGGAGAAGGACTTCGGAGTACTCATCGACAACAAGTTAAATAATCGTACTCAATGCCAAGCCGCTGCAGCTAAAGCTAACAAAATTTTGGGATGCATTAAAAGGGAAATAAAAACTTGAGATGCTAGCATAATATTGCCCCTGTTTAACTCTCTAGTAAGGCCACATCTGGAATATGGAATTCAGTTCTGGGCACCACATTACAAAAAAGATCTTGCAGTTTTAGAACAGGTGCAGAGACAAGCAACAAAATTGATACGTGGGATGGAAGGTCTCGCTTACCAAGAAAGGTTAGATAAACTGGGTTTATTTAGTCTAGAGAAAAGACGCCTTAGAGGAGATCTAATTAACATGTATAAATACATCAGAGGGCAATATAATAGCTTGGCGGATGAGCTTTTTGTCCCTAGGCCTTCTCAAAGGACTAGTGGACATGATCTGCGCATGGAGGAAAAATGGTTTAGCCATTTATTTAGGAAAGGGTTCTTTACAGTAAGAGTGATTAAGATGTGGAATGCATTGCCACAGGAAGTCGTTATGGCAAACTCTATGCCTGCATTCAAAGGGGGCTTAGATGCTTTCCTTGCGTTGAAAGACATCCATGGCTACAATTACTAGGTAATGCCTAATGATGTTGATCCAGGGATTTTGGCGGTGGCTGGATGGTGCAATGGTTAAGGGCTCTGCAATGACACAGGAGACCTGGGTTCGAATCTCGGCTCTGCCTGTTCAGTAAGCCAGCAGCTATTCAGTAGGAGACCTTAGGTAAGTCTCCCTAACACTGCTACTGCCTATAGAGCGGGTCCTAGTGGCTGCAGCTCTGGCGCTTTGAGTCCGCCAGGAGAAAAGCGCGATATAAATGTTCTGTGTTTGTTCGTTGTTTATCTGATTGCCATTTGGAGCCGGGAAGGAATTTTTCCCTTTTGGGGCTAATTGGACCATGCCTTGCAAGGGTTTTTTCGCCTTCCTCTGGATCAACAGGGATATGTGAGGGAGCAGGCTGGAGTTGTACTTTGTACTGGTTGAACTCGATGGACATATGTCTTTTTTCAACCAAAATAACTATGTATGTATGTATCACTCTGTGCATAAACAATGCAGAGATCTGACTATTCTTCTGCCAGACAACGATGATGACTTTGAAAGCATCTCCCAGGAGTGTCCTTCATCTCCATAATGGCCAATTTTGTTGCAAGCAAAATTGTCTCAACTTCGGTAAGATTAACATCTTGCCTTTGCCAAGCCTTAGATAAATTAGACAATATTGGTAATATGTCTGAAAGCATAATCAGAGAGGAAACAAAGTTGTAGGTTTTCATAAATCGACTTAATCCTTCAGCTGTGATGTAATTTCGTTTAGTGGCCTCTCTTTCCAGCGCAGCTATGACACTGATCATACACTATCGTAGTTACTGTACTGCAGAGTCATGAGACATTTTCAGCTTAATCTGTGGAATGCTCAGAATACTTTGGATTTCCATTAAACCAGCCATCTTAACGGAAGAATTTTGGAAGAAATAGAAAAGCTGTCTTAAGAGGTCATTCAGTTTTGTTAAATAAGATACAGCAGCTGCTGCTTGGGCACTTGCAAGGGCCAATCGGTGGTTTACACAGTGGCAGTTGACCAAGAGTCCAGATGTTTTATCTTTCAGCAGTTTTGCCAAACCTTTCCGTTTCCCAATCATAACTGCCGCTTCATCTGACCCTAGTCCAATCAGATTAGCAGTTTTCAAGCCTAGAGTGTCCATAGTCTCAGTGTGTTAGTTATAGTTTCCACTTTGCCATCAATCATATTGCAGGTTGATACAAAACTAATTCTGACCTCTTTAGTGACCTGGCAAAAATATTTACTATAGATTAATTAATTAATTACAATAAATAAATCATATGTTAGAAGTAGGAGGCAGCGCTTACAGTGAAACACACAGTACATTGAAGTATGCTCCCCTGTCACTGTAAACATACAGCATGCTGCTCATTATTTTCATGGAAAAACACTGCACTGCTTATACACCATGTGAACTTACCATTGAAATATAAGATGCATGAGTGTGAAAGGAGCCAGACTCAAGTAAAATGAAAATAAGTACTGATTATTAGGACATAGCCTCATCAATTCCTTAACCTCCTTGGCGGTAATCCTGAGCTAGGTGTCAGGAACCGGCCCCGCTGCAAGCCTGCAGATACGGTTCCCAACTGCGAGTTTGACCAGATCGAGAGGGGAAGCAGTCTTAGTCGAGCTGACACAAGGCTGTGACCCCTCAGAACACTTCTCACTGCCACCACTAGCGGTTGCTAGACACTTCCACTCTGCTATCGAGTGGTCTGCACGCAATCCGCGTTTTCGTATTCGGGTCAGCTTTGCGCTTTAAGCCGATTACGGGAACGACACACACACACACACACACACACACACACACACACACACACACACACACACACACACACACACACACACACACACTACAATCGTGCAGTAGCAAGGCACAATCAGGCACTGACTTTGTAACGCAAGTTACACTGCAGTCTCTTCTAGGCCATGAGCGTTAGCTTAACTCGGCAGAAGTCAAACTTATTAAATAACGATTTAATATTACAGAAAAAAGTGAAACAATGCAGAATATATATACAAAGGATTTACAACAAACAAAGTAAAAATTACAAAATAAAGGTTACAAAGGTACACACAAGAATATCTGCTTACCAAAATAAACAGGAATCAAGATAGAAGAACCTTGGACTTGGTTTTGTAGACTGACACAGTTCTGATTGGATCAGGAGTCCACCTAGCTTCAGCTACCGTCAGGAGCGGACTGATTTTAGGTATCTGCCCCTGCCTTTTATGCTGGGAGTTTTGCCTTGAGGCTGCAAGCCCGTTTGGAAGGGGGGGGGGGGGGGGGGACTAGTTTTAATTAAATTTCCAGACATAATTTAATTCCCAGATTGTTCA